>NW_027514173.1:61122-92341 GCF_048772815.1 Callospermophilus lateralis | reverse complement strand
TAGCTCTTTCAGACTCGACAAAATAAAGGAGTTCTCAGTTTTGTCTCTATTTTTTGTGTCCTCTTCAAGTAGCGCTAGGCACAGACTGTGGAAAACCACTTTTATTGAGAGGGATTGCCAAGCTCTAAGAATTAACGAGTTTCCGAAATGCAAGCAAATATTTTTTCACCCAATCTTGATGATACTTGGTGGTAATGATCAGTACACAAATCCCACTTGGCTCACCAAATTTTGTTCAACTAGGTTGCAGCGTTCGTCTACAGTAGCGGTTTTTATATTTAGGTTTCACTCTGTTCTCTCCTATATAGATAGATGAAATTGGAACTCTAAATCCAACATGGTTTGTAGTAGCTCTTTGATACTTGACAAAATAAAGTAGTTCTCAGTTTTGTCTCTATGGTTTGTTTCCTCTTCAAGTAGCCCTAGGCACAGACTGTGGAAAAGCACTTATATTGAGAGGGGTTGCCAAACATCTAAGAATTAACGAGTTTCCGAAATACCAGCAAGTATTTTTTCACCCAATCTTGATGATACTTGGTGGTAATGATCAGTACACAAATCCCACTTGGCTCAACAAATTTTGTTCTTCTAGGTTGCAGCGTTCGTCTACAGTAGCGTTTTTTATATTTAGGTTTCACTCTGTTCTCTCCTATATAGATAGATGAATTTGGAACTCTATATCCAACATGGTTTGTAGTAGCTCTTTGAAACTAGACAAAATAAAGTAGTTCTCAGTTTTGTCTCAATGGTTTGTTTCCTCTTCAAGTAGCCCTAGGCACAGACTGTGGAAAAGCACTTTCATTGAGAGGGGTAGCCAAGCTTCTAAGAATTAAAGAGTTTTCGAAATACCAGCAAATATTTTTTCACCCAATCTTGATGATACGTGGTGCTAATCACAAGTACAAAAATCCCACTTGGGTCACCAAATTTTGTTCTTCTAGGTTGAAGCGTTCGTTTACAGTAGCAGTTTTTATTTTTAGGTTTCACTCTGTTCTCTCCTATATAATGAGATGAATTTGGAACTCTAAATCCAACATGATTTGTAGTAGCTCTTTGAAACTTGACAAAATAAAGGAATTCTCAGTTTTGTTTCTATGGTTTGTTTCCTCTTCAAGTAGCCCTAGGCAAGACTGTGGAAAGCACTTTCATTTGAGAGGGGTTGCCAAGCTTCTAAGAATTAACGAGTTTCCGAAATACCAGAAAATATTTTTTTTCACCCAATCTTGATGATACTTGGTGGTAATGATCAGTACACAAATCCCATTGGCTAACCAAATTTTGTTCTTCTAGGTTAAATCGTGGGTCTACAGCAGCATTTTTTATTTTTAGGTTTCACTCTGTTCTCTCCTATATAGATAGATGTATTTGGAAGTCTAAATCCAACATGATTTGTAGTAGCTCTTTGAAACTTGACAAAATAAAGGAGTCTTCAGTTTTGTCTCTATGATTTGTTTTGTCTTCAAGTAGCCCTAAGCAGAGACTGAGGAAAAGCATTTTCATTGAGAGTGGTTGCCAATCTTCTAAGAAATAATGAGTTTCTGAAATACCAGCAAATATTTTTTCATCCAATCTTGATGATACTTGGTGGTCATGATCAGTACACAAATCCCACTTACCTCACCAAATTTTGTTCTTCTAGGTTGAAGCGTTCGTCTACTGTAGCAGTTTTTATATTTAAGTTTCCCTCTGTTCTCTCCTATATAGATAGATGAATTGGGAACTCTAAATCCAACATGGTTTGTAGTAGCTCTTTGAAACTTGACAAAATAAAGGAGTTCTCAGTTTTGTCTCTATGGTTTGTTTCCTCTTCAAGTAGCCCTTGGCACAGACTGTGGAAGAGCACTTTCATTGAGAGGGGTTAACAAGCTTCTAAGAATTAACGAGTTTCCAAAACCAGCAAATATTTTTTCACAAAATCTTGATGATACTTGGTGGTAATGATCAGTACACAAATCCCACTTGGCTCACCAAATTTTATTCTACTAGGTTGAAGCGTTAGGCTACAGTATCAGTTTTTATATTTAGGTTTCACTCTGTTCTCTGCTATATAGATAGATGAATTTGGAACCCTAAATCCAACATGGTTTGTAGTAGCTCTATGAAACTTGACAAAATAAAGTAGTTCTCAGTTTTGTCTCTATGGTTTGTTTCCTCTTAAAGTACCCTAAGCAGAGACTGTGGAAAAGCAATTTCATTGAAAGGGGTTGCCAAGCTTCCAAGAAATTACGATTTTCCCAAATACAAGCAAATATTTTTTCACCCAATCTTGATGATACGTGGTGGTAATGAGAAGTACACACATCCCACTTGGCTCACCAAATTTTGTTCTTCTAGGTGGGAGCGTTCGTTTACAGTAGCAGTTTTTATTTTTAAGGTTCCCTCTGTTCTCTCCTATATAGATAGATGAATTTGGAACTCTAAAACCAACATGGCTTGTAGTAGCTCTTTGAAACTTGAAAAAATAAAGGAGTTCTCAGATTTGTCTCTATGGTTTGTTTCCTCTTCAAGTAGCCCTAAGCAGAGACTGTGGAAAAGCAATTTCATTGAAAGGGGTTGCCAAGCTTCCAAGAAATTACGAGTTTCCGAAATACCGGCAAATATTTTTTCACCCAATCTTGATGATACGTAGTGCTAATGACAAGTACACACATCCCACTCGGCTCACGAAATTTTGTTCATCTAGGTTAAAGCGTTCGTCTACAGTAGCGGTTTTTATATTTAGGTTTCACTCTGTTCTCTCCTATATAGATAGATGAATTTGGAACTCTAAATCCAACATGGTTCATAGTAGTTCTTTGATACTTGACAAAATAAAGTAGTTCTCAGTTTTGTCTCTATGGTTTGTTTCCTCTTCAAGTAGCCCTAGGCACAGACTGTGGAAAAGCACTTACATTGAGAGGGGTTGCCAAACTTCTAAGAATTAACGAGTTTCCGAAATACCAGCAAGTATTTTTTCACCCAATCTTGATGATACTTGGTGGTAATGATCAGTACACAAATCCCACTTACCTCACCAAATTTTGTTCTTCTAGGTTTAAGCGTTCGTCTACTGTAGCAGTTTTTATATTTAGGTTTCACTCGGTTCTCTCCTATACAGATAGATGAATTGGGAACTCTAAATCCAACATGGTTTGTAGTAGCTCTTTGAAACTTGACAAAATAAAGGAGTTCTCAGTTTTGTCTCTATGGTTTGTTTCCTCTTCAAGTAGCCCTTGGCACAGACTGTGGAAAAGCACTTTCATTGAGAGGGGTTGCCAAGCTTCTAAGAATTAACGAGTTTCCGAAATACAAGCAAATATTTTTTCACCCAATCTTGATGATACTTGGTGGTAATGATCAGTGCACAAATCCCACTTGGCTCACCAAATTTTATTCTACCATGTTGAAGCGTTACTCTACAGTATCAGTTTTTATATTTAGGTTTCACTCTGTTCTCTCCCATAGAGTTAGATGAATTTGGAACCCTAAATCCAACATGGTTTGTAGTAGCTCTATGAAACTTGACAAAATAAAGCAGTTCTCAGTTTTGTCTCTATGGTTTGTTTCCTCTTCAAGTAGCCCTAAGCGGAGACTGTGGAAAAGCACTTTCATTGAAAGGGGTTGCCAAGCTTCCAAGAAATTACGAGTTTCCGAAATACCGGCAAATATTTTTTCACCCAATCTTGATGATACGTGGTGGTAATGACAAGTACACACATCCCACTTGGCTCAGCAAACTTTGTTCTTCTAGGTTGGAGCGTTCGTTTACAATAGCAGTATTTATTTTTAAGTTTCCCTCTGTTCTCTCCTATATAGATAGATGAATTTGGAACTCTAAATCCAACATGGTTTGTAGTAGCTCTTTGAAACTTGACAAAATAAAGGAGTTCTCAGTTTTTTCTCTATTTTTTGTGTCCTCTTCAAGTAGCCCTAGGCACAGACTGTGGAAAACCACTTTTATGGAGTGGGGTTGCCAACCTGTAAGAATTAACGAGTTTCCGAAATACAAGCAAATATTTTTTCTTCAAATCTGATGATACTTGGTGGTAATGATCAGTACACAAATCCCACTTGGCTCACCAAATTTTGTTCTACTAGGTTGCAGCGTTCGTCTACAGTAGCGGTTTTTATATTTAGGTTTCCCTCTGTTCTCTCCTATATAGATAGATGAATTTGGAACTCTAAAACCAACATGGTTTGTAGTAGCTCTTTGAAACTTGAAAAAATAAAGGAGTTCTCAGTTTTGTCTCTATGGTTTGTTTCCTCTTCAAGTAGCCCTAAGCAGAGACTGTGGAAAAGCACTTTCATTGAAAGGGGTTGCCAAGCTTCCATGAAATTACGATTTTCCGAAATACCGGCAAATATTTTTTCACCCAATCTTGATGATACGTGGTGGTAATGACAAGTACACACATCCCACTTGGCTCACGAAATTTTGTTCATCTAGGTTGAAGCGTTCGTTTACAGTAGCAGTTTTTATTTTTAAGTTTCCTTGTTCTCTTCTATATAGATAGATGAATTTGGAACTCTAAATCAAACATGGTTTGTAGTAGCTCTTTCAGACTTGACAAAATAAAGTAGTTCTCAGTTTTGTCTCTATGGTTTGTTTCCTCTTCAAGTAGCCCTAGGCACAGACTGTGGAAAAGCACTTATATTGAGAGGGGTTGCCAAACATCTAAGAATTAACGAGTTTCCGAAATACCAGCAAGTATTTTTTCACCCAATCTTGATGATACTTGGTGGTAATGATCAGTACACAAATCCCACTTGGCTCAACAAATTTTGTTCTTCTAGGTTGCAGCGTTCGTCTACAGTAGCGTTTTTTATATTTAGGTTTCACTCTGTTCTCTCCTATATAGATAGATGAATTTGGAACTCTATATCCAACATGGTTTGTAGTAGCTCTTTGAAACTAGACAAAATAAAGTAGTTCTCAGTTTTGTCTCAATGGTTTGTTTCCTCTTCAAGTAGCCCTAGGCACAGACTGTGGAAAAGCACTTTCATTGAGAGGGGTAGCCAAGCTTCTAAGAATTAAAGAGTTTTCGAAATACCAGCAAATATTTTTTCACCCAATCTTGATGATACGTGGTGCTAATCACAAGTACAAAAATCCCACTTGGGTCACCAAATTTTGTTCTTCTAGGTTGAAGCGTTCGTTTACAGTAGCAGTTTTTATTTTTAGGTTTCACTCTGTTCTCTCCTATATAATGAGATGAATTTGGAACTCTAAATCCAACATGATTTGTAGTAGCTCTTTGAAACTTGACAAAATAAAGGAATTCTCAGTTTTGTTTCTATGGTTTGTTTCCTCTTCAAGTAGCCCTAGGCAAGACTGTGGAAAGCACTTTCATTTGAGAGGGGTTGCCAAGCTTCTAAGAATTAACGAGTTTCCGAAATACCAGCAAATATTTTTTTTCACCCAATCTTGATGATACTTGGTGGTAATGATCAGTACACAAATCCCATTGGCTAACCAAATTTTGTTCTTCTAGGTTAAATCGTGGGTCTACAGCAGCATTTTTTATTTTTAGGTTTCACTCTGTTCTCTCCTATATAGATAGATGTATTTGGAAGTCTAAATCCAACATGATTTGTAGTAGCTCTTTGAAACTTGACAAAATAAAGGAGTCTTCAGTTTTGTCTCTATGATTTGTTTTGTCTTCAAGTAGCCCTAAGCAGAGACTGAGGAAAAGCATTTTCATTGAGAGTGGTTGCCAATCTTCTAAGAAATAATGAGTTTCTGAAATACCAGCAAATATTTTTTCATCCAATCTTGATGATACTTGGTGGTCATGATCAGTACACAAATCCCACTTACCTCACCAAATTTTGTTCTTCTAGGTTGAAGCGTTCGTCTACTGTAGCAGTTTTTATATTTAAGTTTCCCTCTGTTCTCTCCTATATAGATAGATGAATTGGGAACTCTAAATCCAACATGGTTTGTAGTAGCTCTTTGAAACTTGACAAAATAAAGGAGTTCTCAGTTTTGTCTCTATGGTTTGTTTCCTCTTCAAGTAGCCCTTGGCACAGACTGTGGAAGAGCACTTTCATTGAGAGGGGTTAACAAGCTTCTAAGAATTAACGAGTTTCCAAAACCAGCAAATATTTTTTCACAAAATCTTGATGATACTTGGTGGTAATGATCAGTACACAAATCCCACTTGGCTCACCAAATTTTATTCTACTAGGTTGAAGCGTTAGGCTACAGTATCAGTTTTTATATTTAGGTTTCACTCTGTTCTCTGCTATATAGATAGATGAATTTGGAACCCTAAATCCAACATGGTTTGTAGTAGCTCTATGAAACTTGACAAAATAAAGTAGTTCTCAGTTTTGTCTCTATGGTTTGTTTCCTCTTCAAGTACCCTAAGCAGAGACTGTGGAAAAGCAATTTCATTGAAAGGGGTTGCCAAGCTTCCAAGAAATTACGATTTTCCCAAATACCGGCAAATATTGTTTCACCCAATCTTGATGATACGTGGTGGTAATGAGAAGTACACACATCCCACTTGGCTCACCAAATTTTGTTCTTCTAGGTGGGAGCGTTCGTTTACAGTAGCAGTTTTTATTTTTAAGTTTCCCTCTGTTCTCTCCTATATAGATAGATGAATTTGGAACTCTAAAACCAACATGGTTTGTAGTAGCTCTTTGAAACTTGAAAAAATAAAGGAGTTCTCAGATTTGTCTCTATGGTTTGTTTCCTCTTCAAGTAGCCCTAAGCAGAGACTGTGGAAAAGCACTTTCATTGAAAGGGGTTGCCAAGCTTCCAAGAAATTACGAGTTTCCGAAATACCGGCAAATATTTTTTCACCCAATCTTGATGATACGTGGTGCTAATGACAAGTACACACATCCCACTCGGCTCACGAAATTTTGTTCATCTAGGTTAAAGCGTTCGTCTACAGTAGCGGTTTTTATATTTAGGTTTCACTCTGTTCTCTCCTATATAGATAGATGAATTTGGAACTCTAAATCCAACATGGTTCATAGTAGTTCTTTGATACTTGACAAAATAAAGTAGTTCTCAGTTTTGTCTCTATGGTTTGTTTCCTCTTCAAGTAGCCCTAGGCACAGACTGTGGAAAAGCACTTACAGTGAGAGGGGTTGCCAAACTTCTAAGAATTAACGAGTTTCCGAAATACCAGCAAGTATTTTTTCACCCAATCTTGATGATACTTGGTGGTAATGATCAGTACACAAATCCCACTTACCTCACCAAATTTTGTTCTTCTAGGTTTAAGCGTTCGTCTACTGTAGCAGTTTTTATATTTAGGTTTCACTCGGTTCTCTCCTATACAGATAGATGAATTGGGAACTCTAAATCCAACATGGTTTGTAGTAGCTCTTTGAAACTTGACAAAATAAAGGAGTTCTCAGTTTTTTCTCTATTTTTTGTGTCCTCTTCAAGTAGCCCTAGGCACAGACTGTGGAAAACCACTTTTATGGAGTGGGGTTGCCAACCTGTAAGAATTAACGAGTTTCCGAAATACAAGCAAATATTTTTTCTTCCAATCTGATGATACTTGGTGGTAATGATCAGTACACAAATCCCACTTGGCTCACCAAATTTTGTTCTACTAGGTTGCAGCGTTCGTCTACAGTAGCGGTTTTTATATTTAGGTTTCCCTCTGTTCTCTCCTATATAGATAGATGAATTTGGAACTCTAAAACCAACATGGTTTGTACTAGCTCTTTGAAACTTGAAAAAATAAAGGAGTTCTCAGTTTTGTCTCTATGGTTTGTTTCCTCTTCAAGTAGCCCTAAGCAGAGACTGTGGAAAAGCACTTTCATTGAAAGGGGTTGCCAAGCTTCCATGAAATTACGAGTTTCCGAAATACCGGCAAATATTTTTTCACCCAATCTTGATGATACGTGGTGGTAATGACAAGTACACACATCCCACTTGGCTCACGAAATTTTGTTCATCTAGTTTGAAGCGTTCGTTTACAGTAGCAGTTTTTATTTTTAAGTTTCCTTGTTCTCTTCTATATAGATAGATGAATTTGGAACTCTAAATCAAACATGGTTTGTAGTAGCTCTTTCAGACTTGACAAAATAAAGGAGTTCTCAGTTTTGTCTCTATGTTTTGTGTCCTCTTCAAGTAGCGCTAGGCACAGACTGTGGAAAACAACTTTTATTGAGAGGGATTGCCAAGCTCTAAGAATTAACGAGTTTCCGAAATACCAGCAAGTATTTTTTCACCCAATCTTGATGATACTTGGTGGTAATGATCAGTACACAAATCCCACTTGGCTCAACAAATTTTGTTCTTCTAGGTTGCAGCGTTCGTCTACAGTAGCGTTTTTTATATTTAGGTTTCACTCTGTTCTCTCCTATATAGATAGATAAATTTGGAACTCTATATCCAACATGGTTTGTAGTAGCTCTTTGAAACTAGACAAAATAAAGTAGTTCTCAGTTTTGTCTCAATGGTTTGTTTCCTCTTCAAGTAGCCCTAGGCACAGACTGTGGAAAAGCACTTTCATTGAGAGGGGTAGCCAAGCTTCTAAGAATTAAAGAGTTTTCGAAATACCAGCAAATATTTTTTCACCCAATCTTGATGATACGTGGTGCTAATCACAAGTACAAAAATCCCACTTGGGTCACCAAATTTTGTTCTTCTAGGTTGAAGCGTTCGTTTACAGTAGCAGTTTTTATTTTTAGGTTTCACTCTGTTCTCTCCTATATAATGAGATGAATTTGGAACTCTAAATCCAACATGATTTGTAGTAGCTCTTTGAAACTTGACAAAATAAAGGAATTCTCAGTTTTGTTTCTATGGTTTGTTTCCTCTTCAAGTAGCCCTAGGCAAGACTGTGGAAAGCACTTTCATTTGAGAGGGGTTGCCAAGCTTCTAAGAATTAATGAGTTTCCGAAATACCAGCAAATATTTTTTTTCACCCAATCTTGATGATACTTGGTGGTAATGATCAGTACACAAATCCCATTGGCTAACCAAATTTTGTTCTTCTAGGTTAAATCGTGGGTCTACAGCAGCATTTTTTATTTTTAGGTTTCACTCTGTTCTCTCCTATATAGATAGATGTATTTGGAAGTCTAAATCCAACAAGATTTGTAGTAGCTCTTTGAAACTTGACAAAATAAAGGAGTCTTCAGTTTTGTCTCTATGATTTGTTTTGTCTTCAAGTAGCCCTAAGCAGAGACTGAGGAAAAGCATTTTCATTGAGAGTGGTTGCCAGTCTTCTAAGAAATAATGAGTTTCTGAAATACCAGCAAATATTTTTTCATCCAATCTTGATGATACTTGGTGGTCATGATCAGTACACAAATCCCACTTACCTCACCAAATTTTGTTCTTCTAGGTTGAAGCGTTCGTCTACTGTAGCAGTTTTTATATTTAAGTTTCCCTCTGTTCTCTCCTATATAGATAGATGAATTGGGAACTCTAAATCCAACATGGTTTGTAGTAGCTCTTTGAAACTTGACAAAATAAAGGAGTTCTCAGTTTTGTCTCTATGGTTTGTTTCCTCTTCAAGTAGCCCTTGGCACAGACTGTGGAAGAGCACTTTCATTGAGAGGGGTTAACAAGCTTCTAAGAATTAACGAGTTTCCAAAACCAGCAAATATTTTTTCACAAAATCTTGATGATACTTGGTGGTAATGATCAGTACACAAATCCCACTTGGCTCACCAAATTTTGTTCTACTAGGTTGCAGCGTTTGTCTACAGTAGCAGTTTTTATATTTAGGTTTCACTCTGTTCTCTCCTATATAGATAGATGAATTTGGAACTCTAAATCCAACATGGTTTGTAGTAGCTCTTTGATACTTGACAAAATAAAGTAGTTCTCAGTTTTGTCTCTATGGTTTGTTTCCTCTTCAAGTATACTAGGCACAGACTGTGGAAAAGCACTTACATTGAGAGGGGTTGCCAAACTTCTAAGAATTAACGAGTTTCCGAAATACCAGCAAGTAATTTTTCACCCAATCTTGATGATACTTGGTGGTAATGATCAGTACACAAATCCCACTTGGCTCAACAAATTTTGTTCTTCTAGGTTGAAGCGTTCGTTTACAGTAGCAGTTTTTATTTTTAGGTTTCACTCTGTTCTCTCCTATATAATGAGATGAATTTGGAACTCTAAATCCAACATGATATGTAGTAGCTCTTTTAAACTTGACAAAATAAAGTAATTCTCAGTTTTGTTTCTATGGTTTGTTTCCTCTTCAAGTAGCCCTAGGCAAGTCTGTGGAAAGCACTTTCATTTGAGAGGGGTTGCCAAGCTTCTAAGAATTAACGAGTTTCCGAAATACCAGCAAATATTTTTTCACCCAATCTTGATGATACTGGGTGGTAAGGATCAGTACACAAATCCCACTTGGCTCACCAAATTTTGTTCTACTAGGTTGCAGCGTTCGTCTACAGTAGCGGTTTTTATATTTAGGTTTCACTCTGTTCTCTCCTATATAGATAGATGAATTTGGAACTCTAAATCCAACATGGTTCGTAGTAGCTCTTTGAAACTTGAAAAAATAAAGGAGTTCTCAGTTTTGTCTCTATGGTTTGTTTCCTCTTCAAGTAGCCCTAGGCACAGACTGTGGAAAAGCACTTACATTGAGAGGGGTTGCCAAACTTCTAAGAATTAACGAGTTTCCGAAATACCTGCAAGTATTTTTTCACCCAAACTTGATGATACTTGGTGGTAATGATCAGTACACAAATCCCACTTACCTCACCAAATTTTGTTCTTCTAGGTTTAAGCGTTCGTCTACTGTAGCAGTTTTTATATTTAGGTTTCACTCTGTTCTCTCCTATACAGATAGATGAATTGGGAACTCTAAATCCAACATGGTTTGTCGTAGCTCTTTGAAACATGACAAAATAAATGAGTTCTCAGTTTTGTCTCTATGGTTTGTTTCCTCTTCAAGTAGCCTTTGGCACAGACTGTGGAAAAGCACTTTCATTGAGAGGGGTTGCCAAGCTTCTAAGAATTAACGAGTTTCCAAAATACCAGCAAATATTTTTTCACGAAAACTTGATGATACTTGGTGGTAATGATCAGTACACAAATCCCACTTGTCTCACCAAAATTTATTGTAGTAGGTTGAAGCATTAGTCTACAGTATCAGTTTTTATATTTAGGTTTCACTCTGTTCTCTCCTCTATAGATAGATGAATTTGGAACCCTAAATCCAACATGGTTTGTAGCAGCTCTATGAAACTTGACAAAATAAAGTAGTTCTCAGTTTTGTCTCTATGGTTTGTTTCCTCTTCAAGTACCCTAAGCAGAGACTGTGGAAAAGCACTTTCATTGAAAGGGGTTGCCAAGCTTCCAAGAAATTACGAGCTTCCCAAATACCGGCAAATATTTTTTCACCCAATCTTGATGATACGTGGTGGTAATGAGAAGTACACACATCCCACTTGGCTCACCAAATTTTGTTCTTCTAGGTTGGAGCGTTCGTTTACAGTAGCAGATTTTATTTTTAAGTTTCCCTCTGTTCTCTCCTATATTGATAGATGAATTTGGAACTCTAAATCCAACATGGTTTGTAGTAGCTCTTTGAAACTTGACAAAATAAAGGAGTTCTCAGTTTTTTCTTTATGGTTTGTTTAATCTTCAAGTAGCCCTAGGCACAGACTGTGGAAAAGGACTTTCATTGACAGGGGTTGCCAAGCTTCTAAGATATAACGAGTTTCTGAAATACCAGCACATAATTTTTCACCCAATCTTGATGATAGTTGGTGCTAATGATCAGTACAAAATTCCCACTTGGCTCACCAAATTTTATCCTTCTAGGTTGAAGCGTTCGTCTACAGTAGCAGTATTTATATTTAGGTTTCCCTCTGTTCTCTACTATATAGATAGATGAATTTAGAACACTAAATCCAACATGGATTGTAGTAGCTATTTGAAACTTGACAAAATAAAGGAGTTCTCAGTTTTGTCTCTATGGTTTGTTTCCTCTTCAAGTAGCCCTAGGCACAGACTGTGGAAAAGCACTTACATTGAGAGGGTTTGCCAAGCTTCTAAGAATTAACGAGATTCCGAAATACCAGCAAATATTTTTTCACCCAATCTTGATGATACTTGGTGGTAATGATCAGTACACAAATCCCACTTGGCTCAACAAGTTTTGTTCTTCTAGGTTGCAGCGTTCGTCTGCAGTAGCGGTTTTTATATTTAGGTTTCGCTCTGTCCTCTCCTATATAGATAGATGAATTTGGAACTCTAAATCCAACATGGTTTGTAGTAGTTGTTTGAAACTTGACAAAATAAAGGATTTTTCAGTTTTGTCTCTATGGTTTGTTTAATCTTCAAGTAGCCCTAGGCACAGACTGTGGAAAAGCATTTTCATTGAGAGGGGTTGCCAAGCTTCTAAGAAATAATGAGTTTCTGAAATACCAGCAAACATTTTTTCACCCAATCTTGATTATACTTGGTGGTAATGATCAGTACACAAATCTCACTTGGCTCACCAAATTTTGTTCTTCTAGGTTTAAGCGTTCGTCTACTGTAGCAGTTTTTATATTTATGTTTCACTCTGTTCTCTACTATATAGATAGATGAATTTGGAACTCTAAATCCAACATCGTTTGTAGTAGCTCTTTGAAACTTGAAAAAATAAAGAAGTTGTCAGTTTTGTCTCTATGGTTTGTTTCCTCTTCAAATAGCCCTTGGCACAGACTGTGGAAAAGCACTTTCATTGAGAGGAGTTTCCAAGCTTCTAAGAATTAACGTGTTTCCAAAACCAGCAAATATTTTTTCACGAAATCTTGATGATACTTGGTGGTAATGATCAGTACACAAATCCCACTTGGCTCACCAAATTTCGTTCTACTAGGTTGAAGCGTTATTCTACAGTATCAGTTTTTATATTTAGGTTTCACTCTATTCTCTCCTGTAGAGATTGATGAATTTAGAACTCTAAATCCAACATGGTTTTAAGCAGCTCTTTGAAACTTGACAAAATAAAGTAGTTCTCAGTTTTTTCTTTATGGTTTGTCTCCTCTTCAAGTAGCCCTAGGCAAGACTGTGGAAAGCACTTTCATTTGAGAAGGTTTGCCAAGCTTCTAAGAATTAACGAGTTTCCGAAATACCAGCAAATAATTTTTTTCACCCAATCTTGATGATACTTGGTGGTAATGATCAGTACACAAATCCCATTGGCTCACCAAATTTTGTTCTTCTAGGTTAAAGCGTGGGTCTACAGCAGCAGTTTTTATTTTTAGGTTTCACTCTGTTCTCTCCTATATAGATAGATGAATTTGGAACACTAAATCCAACATGGATTGTAGTAGCTATTTGAAACTTGAAAAAATAAAGGAGTTCTCATTTTTCTCTCCATGGTTTGTTTCCTCTTCAACTAGCCCTAGGCAAGACTGTGGAAAAACACTTTCATTGAGAGGGGTTCCCAAGCTTCTAAGAATTAACGAGTTTCTGAAATACCAGCAAATATTTTTTCACCCAATCTTGATGATACTTGGTGGTAATGATCAGTACACAAATCCCACTTGGCTCACCAAATTTTGTTCTTCTAGGTTGAAGCGTTCGTCTACAGTACCAGTTTTTATATTTAGGTTTCCCTCTGTTCTCTCCTATATAGATAGATGAATTTGGAACTCTAAATCCAACATGGTTTGTAGTAGTTCTTTGAAACTTGAGGAAAAAAAAAGTAGTTCTCAGTTTTGTTTCTATGGTTTGTTTCCTCTTCAAGTAGCCCTAGGCACAGACTGTTGAAAAGCACTTTCATTGAGACGGGTTGCCAAGCTTCTAAGAAATAACGAGTTTCCGAAATAACAGCAAATATTTTTCCACCCTATCTTGATGATACATGGTGGTAATGATCAGTTCACAAATCCCACTTGACTCACTAAATTTTGTTCTTCTACTTTGAAGCGTTCGTTTACAGGAGCATTAGGTTTCCCTCTATTCTCTCCTATATAGATAGATGAATTTGGAACTCTAAATCCAACATTGTTTGTAGTAGCTCTTGAAAACTTGCCCAAAAAACGTAGTTCTCAGTTTCGTCTCTATTATTTGTTTCCTCTTCAAGTAGCCCTAAGCAGAGACTGTGGAAAACACTTTCATTGAAAGGGGTTGAGAAGCATGCAAGAAATTACGAGTTTCTGAAATACCAGCAAATATTTTCTCACCCAATCTTGATGGTATGTGGTGGTAATGATCGGTACACAAATCCCCCTTGAATCACCAAATTTTGTTCTTCTAGTTTGAAGCGTTCGTTTACAGTAGCAGTTTATATTTTTAGGTTTCCCTCTGTTGTCTCCTATATACATAGATGAATTTGGAACTCTAAATCCAACATGTCTTGTAGTAGCTCATTGAAACTTGACAAAATAAAGGAGTTCTCAGTTTTCTCTCCATGGTTTGTTTCCTCTTCAACTAGCCCAAGGCAAGACTGTGGAAAAGCACTTTCATTGAGAGGGGTTCCCAAGCTTCTAAGAATTAACGAGTTTCTGAAATACCAGCAAATATTGTTTCACACAATCTTGATGATACTTGGTAGTAATGATCAGTACACAAATCCCACTTGGCTCAAAAAATTTTGTTCTTCTAGGTTGAAGCGTTCCTCTACAGTAGCAGTTTTTATATTTAGGTTTCCCTCTGTTCTCTCCCATATCAATAGATGAATTAGGAACTCTAAATCCAACATGGTTTGTAGTAGCTCTTTGAAGCTTGACAAAAAAAGTAGTTCTCAGTTTTGTCTCTATGGATTGTTTCCTCTTCAAGTAGCCCTAAGCAGAGACTGTGGTAAAGCACTTTCATTGAAAGGGGTTGCCAATCTTCCAAGAAATTACGAGTTTCCGAAATACCAGCAAATATTTTTTCACCCAATCTTGATGATACGTGGTGATAATGACAAGTACACAAATCCCACTTGGATCAACAATTTTGTTCTTCTAGGTTGAAGCGTTTTTTTTCTTTTTTACTTTAGCAGTTTTTATTTTTAGGTTTCACTCTGTTCTCTCCTATATAGATAGAAGAATTTGGAACTCTAAATCCAACATAGTTTTTAGTAGCTCTTTGAAACTTGATAAAATAAAGTAGTTCTCAGTTTTTTCTCTATGGTTTGTTTCCTCTTCAAGTAGCACTAGGCACAGACTGTTGAAAAGCACTTTCATTGAGACGGGTTGCCAAGATTCTAAGATATAACGAGTTTCCGAAATACCAGCAAATATTTTTCCACCCAATCTTGATGATACTTGGTGATAATGATCAGTTCACAAATCCCACTTGACTCACTAAATTTTGTTCTTCTACTTTGAAGCGCTCGTTTACAGTAGCATTAGGTTTCCTTCTACTCTCTCCTATATAGATAGATGAATTTGGAACTCTAAAACCAACATGGTTTGTAGTAGCTCTTTAAAACTTGCCCAAAAAACGTAGTTCTCAGTTTTGTCTCTATGATTTGTTTCCTCTTCAAGAAGCCCTAAGCAGAGAATGTGGAAAAGCACTTTCATTGAAAGGGGTTGACAAGCATCAAGAAATTACGAGTTTCTGAAATACCAGCAAATATTTTCTCACCCAATCTTGATGGTACTTGGTGGTAATGATCAGTACACAAATCCCCCTTGAATCACCAAATTTTGTTCTTCTAGTTTGAAGCGTTCGTTTACAGTAGCAGTTTATATTTTTAGGTTTCCCTCTGTTGTCTCCTATATACATAGATGAATTTGGAACTCTAAATCCAACATGTCTTGTAGTAGCTCATTGAAACTTGACAAAATAAAGGAGTTCTCAGTTTTCTCTCCATGGTTTGTTTCCTCTTCAACTAGCCCTAGGCAAGACTGTGGAAAAACACTTTCATTGAGAGGGGTTCCCAAGCTTCTAAGAATTAACGAGTTTCTGAAATACCAGCAAATATTTTTTCACACAATCTTGATGATACTTGGTAGTAATGATCAGTACACAAATCCCACTTGGCTCAAAAAATTTTGTTCTTCTAGGTTGAAGCGTTCCTCTACAGTAGCAGTTTTTATATTTAGGTTTCCCTCTGTTCTCTCCCATATCAATAGATGAATTAGGAACTCTAAATCCAACATGGTTTGTAGTAGCTCTTTGAAGCTTGACAAAAAAAAGTAGTTCTCAGTTTTGTCTCTATGGTATGTTTCCTCTTCAAGTAGCCCTAAGCAGAGACTGTGGTAAAGCACTTTCATTGAAAGGGGTTGCCAATCTTCCAAGAAATTACGAGTTTCCAAAATACCAGCAAATATTTTTTCACCCAATCTTGATGATACGTGGTGGTAATGACAAGTACACAAATCCCACTTGGCTCAACAATTTTGTTCTTCTAGGTTGAAGCGTTTTTTTTTTTACTTTAGCAGTTTTTATTTTTAGGTTTCACTCTGTTCTCTCCTATATAGATAGAAGAATTTGGAACTCTAAATCCAACATAGTTTTTAGTAGCTCTTTGAAACTTGATAAAATAAAGTAGTTCTCAGTTATTTCTCTATGGTTTGTTTCCTCTTCACGTAGCCCTAAAAGAGACTGTGGAAAAACACTTTCATTGAAAGGGGTTGCCAAGCTTCCAAGAAATTACAAGTTTCCGAAATACCAGCCAATATTTTTTCACCCAATCTTGAGATACGTCGTAGTAATGACAAGTACACAAATCCCACTTGGCTCACCAAATTTTGTTTTTCTAGGTTGAAGCGTTCGTCTACAGTGGCATTTTTTATATTTAGGTTTCACTCGGTTCTCTCCCATAAAGATAGATTAATTTGGAACTCTAAATCCAACACGGTTTGTAGTAGCTCTTTGAAACTTGACAAAAAAAAGTAGTTCTCAGTTTTGTCTCTATGGTTTGTTTCCTCTTCAAGTAGCCCTAAGCAGAGACTTTGAAAAAGCACTTTCATTGAAAGGGGTTACCAATTTTCCAAGAAATTACGAGTTTTCAAAATACCAGCAAATATTTATTCACCCAATATGGATGATACTTGGTGGTAATGACAAGCACACAAATCCCACCAGGCTAACCAAATTTTGTTCTTCTAAGTTGAAGCGTTCCGTTACAGTAGCAGTTTTTACTTTTAGGTTTCACTCTGTTATCTTCTATATAGATAGATGAATTTGGAACTCTAAATCCAACATGGTTTGTAGTAGCTCTTTGAAACTTGACAGATAAAAGTAGTTCTCAGTTTTGTCTCTATGGTTGGTTTCCTCTTCAAGTGGCCCTAGGCAAAGACTGTGGAAAAGCACTTTCATTGAGGGGGTTTGCCAAGCTTCTAAGAAAAAACGAGTTTCCGAAATACCAGCAAATATTTTTTCACCCAATCTTGATGATACTTGGTGGTAATGATCAGTACACCACCCCACTTGGCTCACCAAATTTTGTTTTTCTAGGTTGAAGCGTTCGTCTACAGTAGCAGATTTATATTTAGGTTTCACTCAGTTCTCTCCTATATAGATAGATAAATTTGGAACTTGAAATCCAACATGGTTTGTAGTAGCTCTTTGAAACTTGATAAAATAAAGTAGATCTCAGTTTTGTCTCTATGGTTTGTTTCCTCTTCAAGTAGCCCTAGGCACAGACTGTGGAAAAGCACTTTCATTGAGAGGGGTTGAAAGCTTCTAAGAAATAATGAGTTTCTGAAATACCAGCAAATATTTTTTCACCCAATCTTGATTATACTTGGTGGTAATGATTAGTACAAAAATCCCACTTGACTCACCAAATTTTGTTCTTCAAGATTGAAGCGTTCGTCTACAGTAGCAGTTTTTATATTTAGGTTTCCCTCGGTTCTCTCCTATATAGATAGATGAATTTGGAACTCTAAATCCAACATAGTTTGTAGTAGCTCTTGGAAACTTGAAAAAACAAAAGAGTTCTTTGTTTTGTCTCTATGGTTTGTTTCCTCTTCAGGTAGCCCTCTGCACAGACTGTGGAAAAGCCCTTTCATTGAGATGGGTTGCCAAGCTTCTAAGAAATAACGAATTTCCGAAATACCAGCAAATATATTTTCACCCAATCTTGATGATACTTGGTGGTAATGATCAGTACACAAATCCCACTTGGCTCACCAAATTTTGTTCTTCTAGGTTGAAGCGTTCGTCTACAGTAGCAGTTTTTATATTTAGGTTTCCCTCTGTTCTCTCATATATAGATAGATGAATTTGGAACTCTAAATCCAACATGGTTTGTAGTAGCTCTTTGAAACTTGACCAAAAAAAAGTAGTTCTGAGTTTTGTCTCTATGGTTTGTTTCCTCTTCAAGTAGCACTAGGCACAGACTGTTGAAAAGCACTTTCATTGAGACGGGTTGCCAAGATTCTAAGATATAACGAGTTTCTGAAATACCAGCAAATATTTTTCCACCCAATCTTGATGATACTTGGTGATAATGATCAGTTCACAAATCCCACTTGACTCACTAAATTTTGTTCTTCTACTTTGAAGCGCTCGTTTACAGTAGCATTAGGTTTCCTTCTACTCTCTCCTATATAGATAGATGAATTTGGAACTCTAAAACCAACATGGTTTGTAGTAGCTCTTTAAAACTTGCCCAAAAAACGTAGTTCTCAGTTTTGTCTCTATGATTTGTTTCCTCTTCAAGAAGCCCTAAGCAGAGAATGTGGAAAAGCACTTTCATTGAAAGGGGTTGACAAGCATCAAGAAATTACGAGTTTCTGAAATACCAGCAAATATTTTCTCACCCAATCTTGATGGTACTTGGTGGTAATGATCAGTACACAAATCCCCCTTGAATCACCAAATTTTGTTCTTCTAGTTTGAAGCGTTCGTTTACAGTAGCAGTTTATATTTTTAGGTTTCCCTCTGTTGTCTCCTATATACATAGATGAATTTGGAACTCTAAATCCAACATGTCTTGTAGTAGCTCATTGAAACTTGACAAAATAAAGGAGTTCTCAGTTTTCTCTCCATGGTTTGTTTCCTCTTCAACTAGCCCTAGGCAAGACTGTGGAAAAACACTTTCATTGAGAGGGGTTCCCAAGCTTCTAAGAATTAACGAGTTTCTGAAATACCAGCAAATATTTTTTCACACAATCTTGATGATACTTGGTAGTAATGATCAGTACACAAATCCCACTTGGCTCAAAAAATTTTGTTCTTCTAGGTTGAAGCGTTCCTCTACAGTAGCAGTTTTTATATTTAGGTTTCCCTCTGTTCTCTCCCATATCAATAGATGAATTAGGAACTCTAAATCCAACATGGTTTGTAGTAGCTCTTTGAAGCTTGACAAAAAAAAGTAGTTCTCAGTTTTGTCTCTATGGTATGTTTCCTCTTCAAGTAGCCCTAAGCAGAGACTGTGGTAAAGCACTTTCATTGAAAGGGGTTGCCAATATTCCAAGAAATTACGAGTTTCCGAAATACCAGCAAATATTTTTTCACCCAATCTTGATGATACGTGGTGGTAATGACAAGTACACAAATCCCACTTGGCTCAACAATTTTGTTCTTCTAGGTTGAAGCATTTTTTTTTTTTTACTTTAGCAGTTTTTATTTTTAGGTTTCACTCTGTTCTCTCCTATATAGATAGAAGAATTTGGAACTCTAAATCCAACATAGTTTTTAGTAGCTCTTTGAAACTTGATAAAATAAAGTAGTTCTCAGTTTTTTCTCTATGGTTTGTTTCCTCTTCACGTAGCCCTAAGCAGAGACTGTGGAAAAACACTTTCATTGAAAGGGGTTGCCAAGCTTCCAAGAAATTACAAGTTTCCGAAATACCAGCCAATATTTTTTCACCCAATCTTGAGGTACGTGGTGGTAATGACAAGTACACAAATCCCACTTGGCTCACCAAATTTTGTTTTTCTAGGTTGAAGCGTTCATCTACAGTGGCATTTTTTATATTTAGGTTTCACTCGGTTCTCTCCCATAAAGATAGATTAATTTGGAACTCTAAATCCAACACGGTTTGCAGTAGCTCTTTGAAACTTGACAAAAAAAAGTAGTTCTCAGTTTTGTCTCTATGGTTTGTTTCCTCTTCAAGTAGCCCTAAGCAGAGACTTTGAAAAAGCACTTTCATTGAAAGGGGTTACCAATTTTCCAGGAAATTACGAGTTTTCAAAATACCAGCAAATATTTATTCACCCAATATGGATGATACTTGGTGGTAATGACAAGCACACAAATCCCACCTGGCTAACCAAATTTTGTTCTTCTAGGTTGAAGCGTTCCGTTACAGTAGCAGTTTTTATTTTTAGGTTTCACTCTGTTATCTTCTATATAGATAGATGAATTTGGAACTCTAAATCCAACATGGTTTGTAGTAGCTCTTTGAAACTTGACAGATAAAAGTAGTTCTCAGTTTTGTCTCTATGGTTGGTTTCCTCTTCAAGTGGCCCTAGGCAAAGACTGTGGAAAAGCACTTTCATTGAGGGGGTTTGCCAAGCTTCTAAGAAAAAACGAGTTTCCGAAATACCAGCAAATATTTTTTCACCCAATCTTGATGATACTTGGTGGTAATGATCAGTACACCACCCCACTTGGCTCACCAAATTTTGTTCTTCTAGGTTGAAGCGTTCGTCTACAGTAGCAGATTTATATTTAGGTTTCACTCAGTTCTCTCCTATATAGATAGATAAAATTGGAACTTGAAATCCAACATGGTTTGTAGTAGCTCTTTGAAACTTGATAAAATAAAGTAGATCTCAGTTTTGTCTCTATGGTTTGTTTCCTCTTCAAGTAGCCCTAGGCACAGACTGTAGAGAAGCACTTTCATTGAGAGGGGTTGCCAAGCTTCTAAGAATTAACGAGTTTCCGAAATACTTGCAAATAGTTTTTTCACCCAATCTTGATGATACTTGGTGGTAATGATCAGTACACATATCCCACTTGGCTCACCAAATTTTGTTCTTCTAGGTTGAAGCGTTCATCTACAGTAGCAGTTTTTATATTTAGGTTTCTCTCTGTTCTCTCCTATATAGATAGATGAATTTGGAACTCTAAATCCAACATGGTTTGTAGTAGCTCTTTGAAACTTGACAAAATAAAGGAGTTCTCAGTTTTGCCTCCATGGTTTGTTTCCTCTTCAAGTAGCCCTAGGAACAGACTGTTGAAAAACACTTTCATTGAGAGGGGTTGCCAAGCTTCAAGAATTAACGAGTTTCCGAAATACCAGCAAATATTTTTTCACCCAATCTTGATGATACTTGGTAGTAATGATCAGTACACAAATCTCTCTTGGTGCCGCTGTCTGGCTGGGCAGAAGATCACGAGCCACTCAAACAGGAACAAACTTTATTTGAAAAAACCGCCAATACCACGTCCTTGCCCGGGGAGCTTCCCGATCCACCCACGCGGCATTCTGCCGGTTCCTTCCCGGAACTCCAGCGCAAGCGCTTCCCCCGGAATTCCCTCCTACTGCACTTTCCCAACCAATGGGAACTCTCCAGGAGTCCCACAGCAGGAGTCCGGTATCCATATATATGTAATTTTTAACATAATCATATCATCTCAATGGCTATCTGGCATCACCTTTCAATCAAAAATGCCATGCTTCATATTAATTGGCTGTGGCTCCCAGCATCTTCCCCATTCTGTTTAATTAAGCAACAAGTCATGTGGCTAGGGACCGTGCCTGTTAGGTTTGTCCAATTCAACATATGGTTCTTACCCGTCATTGGAAAACTGACCTTTAGGTGTCAGCCTCCTGTCTTTGGTTGATACCACTGCAATTGGATCATACCCGTCACTGACTACCGGTCCAGCAATTAGCCATACTTGTGGATAGGCCTATGCACCAGTGGGGGGGTGAGGTTCTTTGCCTCACCTCTGTTGTCCCCCAAAATTAGACCATCACTAGTAGAAGGGAGGAGGATACAGAAATGCCACAACACCAAATCAATTGACGACTCCTAGAAAAAATTGCATCACTGGTGACACATCAGCAAAGATACGCCAGCATTACCATAATTTGTTGTATCAACAGATAGATCACAGTGCATACAAGTGATACATAGTCCAGGCAAGTTTTGTAAGCAGTTCAAAGTGGAGGAATCTATCAATATGTCCATTTCCTCCCAAGATCATTGATGTATCAGTTTATACAGTTTGTTGTGATAATTATCGAAGAAGTTGTAGTTTGGTTTCATCTTTGTCTTCACCGGCACTGGGATGAAAAATAGGAATTCTGACAATGATGTTAAAGAGAGAAAGAAAGAAAAAAAATGTAACATTTTAACAGTTACTAAGAAAACATTTTTTTTAGAACAATTTACATTATCTTGAACAGAATTATTAAATATAATGAAAAGGAAAGATGAAAATAAACAAACAGATTTGTTAACCTGCTTATTTGTACACATATAAAAATAATTTTTAACAGCTGTTTACCCAATTTAAATTAAACCATTAAAATTACGTGAATAATAAAAAGTACTTGTATCCATTTTTTATGAGCACTCCTCATATATGATCTATGGACATACGCACATAAAGACATATAACACAAAACAGAAGTGTGCACATATAACATACAACACATAAGACAATAGTAAAGGCCTTGTAGTTTCACCTAGGTTTAATCTCCATTGCAATGTTAAAAACTCCACAGTTAAAAAATAAAAGTGATCAGAAAAACATCAACCTAGGTCTGTATGAGCTCAAAAATAAAATAGAACCTTATGATATAGAAAAGTGCAATAATAAAATAGATATTGAAAAAAGCATCCTGGTTAATCACAGTCGCAGATATAAGAATGGCCAAGCTGGAGTTCTGGATATCAGCTGTTATGGATTTGAGTCAAATCATCTTCTTTTTGATCTGTAGAAATCGTTTTAGTTAGTCTTTCTGGAATCCAAATCGGTTGCTTTTCTCCCTGTGGAAACACACAGACAGAGCCCCGACTCCAGACAATCACTGGATCAGGACCTTTCCATTGTCCTGTTAGAATATCTTTCCAAAGTACCTTAGGCTTATGTACATTTTTTGGATTCAAATGTCTTTCCGCAGCACTAAGCCCTGATGAATCCAAATTTTAAAAGTTTAGAGTAAAAAGGGTTATTTTAAGTTTATCTTTGGGGGATATATACCCCTTTCCAATTCCCTCCTTTTGTTTTAATAAGTACATTTTAATAGTTTGATGAGCTCTTTCAACTATGCCTTGTCCCTGTGGATTGTATGGAATTCCTGTTATATGAGTAATAACAAATGATGAGCAAAATTGTTTAAAAGAGGTAGAGGTATAGCCAGGACCGTTATCAGTTTTAAACTGTTTAGGAACACCCACAGTGGCAAAATTTTGTAAGCAATGAGCTATAACATCTTTAGTTTTTTCTCCGGCATGAAGGGAGCCCATCAAAAATCCGGAAGAAGTATCAACTGTAACATGTAAATATTTTAATTTTCCAAATTCTGGCAAGTGTGTGACGTCCATCTGCCATATATGGTTAGGTATCAGTCCTCTAGGATTGACTCCAAGATTAACTTGCGGTAAAAATGTCACACAATTTTGACATTGTTTTATTATATGTCTGGCTTGTTCTTTAGTTATTTTAAAACGTTTTTGTAAAGTATTAGCATTGACATGGAACCTTTTATGAAAATTTATAGCTTCTTCTATTGTGGAGAAAATATGTACGTCATGTGTAGATTTATCTGCTAATTCATTGCCCAAACTAAGGGCTCCAGGCAATCCTGTATGTGCCCTGATATGTCCTATAAAGAATGGATCTTTTCTGTCCCAGATTAGACTTTGTATAGTGGAAAACAAAGAGAAAACAGTAGAAGAAGGGGAAATCCTACCAGATCTTCAAGGGATACTATAGCATTAACTACATATTGACTATCAGAAAATAAATTAAATACAGTATCTTTAAACATCATAAAAGCTTGTAATACTGCATTAAGCTCTACCTTTTGAGCTGATTGTTTGGGTACTAAAAATGTAAAAGTTTGATCAGGGGTAACTACTGGTGCTGTACCATTATTTGACCCATCAGTGAATATATTTGGAGCATTCATGATAGGGGTCTTTCTTGTCATTTTTGGAAAAACTACAGGATGTTTAGACCAAAAAGACAACAAAGGATTAGATGGCAAGTGATTATCAAATGAAACATTAGATTTACACATGATTATTGCCCAAGTATTTAACTCATTGGCTAACTCATCAATTTGATCCATAGTATATGGAGTAATAATTTTATTGGGAGAAATCCCAAACACTCCCTTTGCTGCTTTTATTCCTTTGAGTATTAATTGTCCTACAGCCTCAGGATATCTAGTAAGAATAGTATTAGGAGAATAAGATAAATGTATCCACAATAATGGACCTTCTTGCCAAAATACTCCTGTAGGAATATTTTTTGTTGGTAGTACAATAAATAATAAAGGCAAACTTATATCAATTCTATCCAAGTGCATATTTTCCATATATGTTTCAATGATTTTTAATGCCTTTCTTGCTTCAGGCGTTAACATGCGGGGTGAATTTGGATCTGATGGACCTTTTAGGATATCAAATAAAGGTCCTAGCTCTCCTGTTGGTATGCCTAGATAAGGCCTTATCCAATTTATGTCTCCCAATAACTTTTGAAAGTCATTAAGTGATTTGAGTTGATCTACTCGTATTTGAATTTTTGGTGGACGGACCATGGTTGAGGATAACAGAACTCCTAGATAATTAATTGGAAGATTTAATTGTACTTTATCTATTGCTATCTCTAGATTATAACCTTTTAATAAATTTGTAAGTGTGGCATAACATTCTAGCAGTGTGTTTTTATCTTTATGTGCCAATAACATATCATCCATATAGTGAAATATTTGTAGTTCAGGATTTTGATTTCTAAGTGGTTGGATTGCTTTGTTAACATAAATTTGACACATAGTTGGACTATTAGCCATCCCTGAGGGAGTACTTTCCATTCATATCTCTGATCAGGACCTTCATGATTTAGTGCAGGGATAGTAAATGCAAAATGTGGACTATCCTCAGGATGAATTGGAATTGAAAAAAAAAACAATCTTTAATATTTATAGCTAAAACATACCAGGTTTTTGGTAAAGCAGACAATTGGGGAATCCCTGATTGAGCAGGTCCCATAATAACCATCTCATTATTAATGGCTCTTAAATCTTGTAATAATCTCCATTTACCAGATTTCTTTTTAATAACAAAAATGGGAGTATTATGGGGAGATATGGAAGGTTGTATATGTCCTTTCGCTAATTGTTGTTTAACCAGATCATGGGCTACTTGTATCTTTTCTTTAGTCAGGGGCCACTGAGGAACCCACACTGGTCTTTCTGATTTCCAAGTAATTTTTATTGTCTCAGTGGCCCTTTCTGAAAATCCAACCCATGTCTGTCTGTTCCTTGATCTATTTGAATTGGTGCTGCTATATTTTGTCCTTGCTTTCCTAATCTTTTTTCTTTTTTAAAACCTTGTCTAGCCCTAGTAGTGGGCGCATTAGGATTGATGTTATTTGTTAACATCAAACCTAATTGATCTAGGACATCTCATCCCCATAAATTTACAGGAAGATGATCCAATACATATGGCTGTATAGTTCCCTCACATCCTTCAGGATCCTTCCAATCTAATACCATTGCACTTCTATGGGGATTAGTAGCCACTCCAAGGCCTCGAAGCGTTTGAGTGACTTGTTGTAATGGCCAATGTTTTGGCCATTCCTGACTAGATATGATGCTAAGGTCTGCACCTGTGTCCAGTAGCCCATTAAAGTCGTGTCCTTGAATATTTAGTTTTAGCATGGGGCGAGAATCTAAATTTAAAGACAGCATAGCCCAATCTACACCTGTGGAGCCCAATCCCCTGGTACCTCTTTCTACAGTACGACTGGAAAATTTATCATGTAGGCTGGGTATTATTAGTAACTGTGCTATTCTATCCCCTGGTGAGATAACTGATATGCCTCTTGGAGAACTAGCTATAATTTTTATTTCACCTTCATAATCGGGATCAATTACCCCGGGACTTATCATAAGTCCTTTTAGTGTAGAAGAACTGCGTCCCAATAATAAGCCTACCGTTCCTTGGGGAAGAGGTCCTTTTACTCCTGTGGGAATGATTTGAATTCCCATCTCTGGAGTTAGTACTGCTCTTGCAGAGGCGCAGATGTCCAGCCCTGCGCTCCCTCTAGTTTGTCTGATGAGGGATTTAATGGATAATGTGTCCTGGGCACTACCTTGATGGTGCTGCTGGGTTTCTCCATTGCCCCGTATATTTGTGGTTTTGGGCCCCGGAGCATTGGGCCCTCCAGTCCGTTTTTTGGCAATGAAGCCTGATGCCTTTCTCCACGATATCGTGGGTAAACACTTGATCCTTG
Organism: Callospermophilus lateralis; assembly: GCF_048772815.1. Classification (NCBI taxonomy): domain Eukaryota; kingdom Metazoa; phylum Chordata; class Mammalia; order Rodentia; family Sciuridae; genus Callospermophilus; species Callospermophilus lateralis. Next base: position 66,123 of record NW_027514173.1, on the reverse strand, counting down.
TCCGTTTTTTGATAACGGAGTGCCCTCTATGGTGGTTTGAGAATGGCATTCATTAGCCCAATGTCTACCTCTACGGCATCGTGGGCAAATACCTGGTATTCTATTCCATTGATACCTAGCTTTGTTAAACCCTCCTCCTATGGGGCAATTCCTTTTAAAATGTCCTGTCTGATCACAATTGTAGCATGTTTTTGGCCTGGCATCTAAAGCCTGTTGTACTGCTGCTAAGACTTGTCCTTGTTCATTAATGTCTCTACATAATTTAATATATGTGTTTAAATCTTCATGTTTCCATGGTCTAATGACCTCTCTGCAGCAACGATTTGCTTGGTCATAAGCCAGTTTTTTTATAAATGGCGTTGCCTGTTCTACATCTCCAAATATTCTAGAACCTGTCTGAATAAGCCTATCTACAAATTCAGCGTACGGTTCGTTAGTTCCTTGTATTACCTTAGATAACAGTCCTTGTAAATCTCCATGCCCCTGTAAAGTTTTCCATGCCCTAACTGCATCTGCAGCAATTTGTGCGTATACACCAGGATCATATTCAATTTGTTGCCGTTGACCCTCATAAGGTCCCTTTCCTAACAACATCTCCAGATTTCTTTGAGGGTAACCGGCTGCTGTATTTCGCCTAGCTGTCTCCATGCAGAATTCCTCATTGGCAACCTTCCATAACAAATATTGTCCTCCATTTAGCACAGATCGACACATGTTAGCCCAATCTGCTGGTGTCATGTCTAGGTTGGTAATAGATTCGACCATGCTTATGGTGAAGGGTGCTTGCGGGCCATAGGTTGTTACAGCCTCCTTTAATTGCTTTAATGTTTTGAAATCTAAAGCACGGTGAATTCGTTGCCCTCCTGCCTGCTCAAGTACAGGGCATGCTAGTCTTTGGGATCTTGCCTTAGGATTTTGTGCATCAACTACAGGAATTGAGGGCCGCTCAGCTGCAGATGGAGCTGTTGGTTGAATTACGCCCTCTGGTGATAGAACGGAGTTAGTAGCAGCCTCCTGTTGTAACTCCCCAACTGATGGTCGTTTTTCCTCTAAGCTTTCTTTTTTCAAATTTTCCTCTGTCTGACTAGCTGGAGAGACCTTCTCTTTTGCTTGACCTGACATGTTTTCTACCACAGTTTGGACCTCTAACAATTTACTTAACAGTTTTTCGGTTTGTTTTTTACTAGTTTCTAGTCTACTATAAAGGTAACGCAACCCGATAAGGTAGCATAAAACAAAACCGAAACAGAATGAAACAAAAACGGAGCAAAGAATAGTTGTATCAATTTTCTCTTCCTCCGGGCCAAACAACTTCAAGCCTTGAGCCAACCATTTTTCCCAGTTTGCCTGAGAAAATTCTAGGGATAGGCAGCTTGAAACAAAAACAAAATAAATCAAAAGAAGAACACATTGTTTTTTGAAATGGTCACCCATTCTGTCGCCTTCCCTCAGGGGCAAGCAATTTTACTCACCTCCGAGGTTCAGGCGCTCCCCGTACAGGGCCACCAGTTGCCGCTGTCTGGCTGGCACAAGATCACGAGCCACTCAAACAGGAAGAAAACTTTATTTGAAAAAACCGCCAACACCACGTCCTTGCCCGGGGAGCTTCCCGATCCACCCACGCGGCGTTCTGCCGGTTCCTTCCCGAAACTCCAGCGCAAGCGCCTCCCCCGGAATTCCCTCCTACTGCACTTTCCCAACCAATGGGATCTCTCCAGGAGTCCTGCAGCAGGAGTCCGTTATCCATAGGAATGTAATTTTTAACATAATCATATCATCTCAATGGCTAGCTGGCTTCACCTTTCAATCAAAACTGCCATGAATCATATTAATTGGCTGTGGCTCCCAGCAACTTGGCTCACCAAATTTTGTTCTACTAGGTTGCAGCGTTCGTCTAAAGTAGCAGTTTTTATATTTAGGTTTCTCTCTTTTCTCTCCTATATAGATAGATGAATTTGGAACTCTGAATCCAAACATGGATTGTAGTAATTCTTTGAAACTTGACAAAATAAAGGAGTTCTCAGTTTTGTCTCTATGGTTTGTTTCCTCTTCAAGTAGCGCTAGGCACAGACTGTAGAAAAGCACTTAAATTGAAAGGGGTTGCCAAGCTTCTAAGAAATAACGAGTTTCCAAAATACCAGCAAATACTTTTACACCCAATCTTGATGGTACTTGGTGGTAATGATCAGTACACAAATCCCACTAGGCTCACCAACTTTTGTTCTTCTAGGTTGAAGCGTTCGTCTACAGTAGCAGTTTTTATATTAAGGTTTCCCTCTGTTCTCTCCTATATAGATAGATGAATTTGGAACTCTAAATCCAACATGGTTCGTAGTAGCTCTTGGAAACTTGACAATACAAAGGAGTTCTCAGTTTTGTGTCTATGGTTTGTTTCCTCTTCAAATAGCTCTATACTCAGACTGTGGAAAAGCACTTTCATCGAGAGGGGTTGCCAAGCTTCTAAGAATTAACGAGTTTCCGAAATACCAGCAAATAGTTTTTCACCCACTCTTGATGATACTTGGTGGTAATGATCAGTACACAAATCCCACTTGGCTCACCAACTTTTGTTCTTCTGGATTGAAGCGTTCGTCTACAGTAGCAGTTTTTATATTTAGGTTTCCCTCTGTTCTCTCCTATATAGATAGATGAATTTGGAACTCTAAATCCAACATGGTTTGTAGTAGCTCTTTGAAACATGACAAAATAAAGGAGTTCCCAGTTTTGTCTCTATGGTTTGTTTCCTCTTCAAGTAGCCCTAGGCACAGACTGTGGAAAACATTTTCATTGAGAGGGGTTTCCAAGCTTCTAAGAATTAACGAGTATCCGAAATACCAGAAAATATTTTTTCACCGAATTTTGATGATACTTGGTGGTAATGATCAGTACACAAATCCCACTTGGCTCACCAAATTTTGTTCTTCTAGGTTGAAGCATTCGTCTACAGTAGCAGTTTGTATATTTAGGTTTCCCTCAGTTCTCTCAATATAGATAGATGAATTTGGAACTCTAAATCCAACATGGATTGTAGTAATTCTTTGAAACTTGACAAAATAAAGGACTTCTCAGTTTTGTCTCTATGGTTTGTTTCCTCTTCAAGTAGCCCTAGGCACAGACTGTGGAAAAGCACTTTCATTGAGTGGGGTTGCCAAGCTTCTAAGAAATAACGAGTTTCCAAAACACCAGCAAATACTTTTTCACCCAATCTTGATGGTACTTGGTGGTAACGATCAGTACACAAATCCCACATGGCTAACCAACTTTTGTTCTTCTAGGTTGAAGCTTTCGTCTACAGTAGCAGTTTACATTTTTAGGTTTCACTTTGTTCTCTCCTATATCGATAGATGAATTTGGAACTCTAAATCCAACATGGTTTGTAGTAGCTCTTTGAAAGTTGACAAAATGAAGGAGTTCTCAATTTTGTCTCCATGATTTGTTTCGTCTTCAAGTAGCCCAAAGCAGAGACTGTGGAAAAGCACTTTCATTGAGAGGGGTTGCCACACTTTTAAGAGTTAACGATTTTCCGAAATAGCAGCAAATATTTTTTCACTAAATCTTGATGATAATCGGTGGTAATGATCAGTACACAAATCCCACTTGGCTCACAAAATTTTGTTCTACTAGGTTGAAGCGTTCGTCTACAGTATCCGTATTTATATTTAGGTTTCACTCTGTTCTCTCCTATATAGATAGATCAATGTGGAACTCTAAATCCAACATGATTTTTAGTAGCTCTTTGAAACTTGACAAAATAAAGTAGTTCTCCGTTTTGTCTCTACGGTTTGTTTTTTCGTCAAGTAGCCCTAAGCAGAGACTGTGGAAAAGCACTTTCATTGAAAGGTTTTGGCAAGCTTCCAATAAATTACGAGTTTCCGAAATACCAGCAAATATTTTTTCACCCAATCTTGATGATACTTGGTGCTAATGATCAGTACACAAATCCCACTTGGCTCACCAAATTTTGTTCTTCTAGGTTGATAGCAGTTTTTATATTTAGGTTTTTCTCTGTTCTCTCCTACATAGATAGATGAATTTGGAACTCTAAATCCAACATGGTTTGTAGTAGCTCTTTTAAACTCAAAAAAATAAAAGAGATCTCAGTTTTGTCTCTATGGTTAGTTTCCTCTTCAAGTAGCTCTAGGCACAGACTGTGGAAAAGCACTTTCATTGAGAGGGGTTGCCAAGCTTCTAAGAATTTACGAGTTTCCGAAATACCAAAAAAATATTTTTTCACCCAATCTTGATGATACTTGGTGGTAATGATCAGTACACAAATCCCACTTGGCTCACCAAATTTTGTTCTTCAAGGTTGAAGCGTTTGTCTACAGTAGCAGTTTTTATATTTAGGATTCCCTCAGTTCTCTCCTATATAGATAGATGAATTTGGAACTCTAAATCCAACATGGATTGTAGTAATTCTTTGAAACTTGACAAAATAAAGGACTTCTCAGTTTTGTCTCTATGGTTTGTTTCCTCTTCAAGTAGCCCTAGGCACAGACTGTGGAAAAGCACTTTCATTGAGAGAGGTTGCCAAGCTTCTAAGAAATAACGAGTTTCCAAAATACCAACAAATACTTTTTCACCCAATCTTGATGGTACTTGGTGGTAATGATCAGTACACAAATCCCACTTGGCTCACCAACTTTTGTTCTTCTAGGTTGAAGCGTTCGTCTACAGTAGCAGTTTTTATATTTAGGTTTCCCTCTGTTCTCTCCTATATAGATAGATGAATTTGGAACTCTAAATCCAACATGGATTGTAGTAGCTCTTTGAAACTTGACCAAATTAATCAGTTCTCTGTTTTGTCTCTATGGTTTGTTTTCATTTCAAGTAGCCCTCGGCACAGACTGTGGAAAGCACTTTCATTGAGAAGGGTTGACAAGCTTCTAAGAATTAACGAGTTTCCGAAAAAACAGCAAATATTTTTTTCACCCAATCTTGATGACACTTGGTGGTAATGATCAGTACACAAATCCCACTTGGCTCACCAAATTTTGTCCT
>NW_027514173.1:0-60922 GCF_048772815.1 Callospermophilus lateralis | reverse complement strand
ACGAGTTTCCGAAAAAACAGCAAATATTTTTTTCACCCAATCTTGATGACACTTGGTGGTAATGATCAGTACACAAATCCCACTTGGCTCACCAAATTTTGTCCTTCTAGGTTGAAGCGTTCGTCTACAGTAGCAGTTTACATTTTTAGGTTTCACTTTGTTCTCTCCTATATCGATAGATGAATGTGGAACTCTAAATCCAACATGGTTTGTAGTAGCTCTTTGAAACTTTACAAAATAAAGGAGTTCTCAGTTTTGCCTCTATGGTTTGTTTCCTCTTCATGTTGCCCTAGGCACAGTCTGTGGAAAAGCACTTTCATCGAGAGGGGTTGCCAAGCTTCTAAGAATTAACGACTTTCCGAAACACCACCAAATATTTTTTCACCCAATCTTGATGATACTTGGTGGTAATGATCAGTACACAAATCCCACTTGGCTCAGCAAATTTTGTTCTTCTAGGTTGAAGCGTTCGTCTACAGTAGCAGTTTTTATATTTAGGTTTCCCTCAGTTCTCTCAATATAGATAGATGAATTTGGAACTCTAAATCCAACATGGTTTGTAGTAATTCTTTGAAACTTGACAAAATAAAGGACTTCTCAGTTTTGTCTCTTTGGATTGTTTCCTCTTCAATTAGCCCTAGGTACAGACTGTGGAAAATCACTTTCATTGAGAGGGGTTGCCAAGCTTCTAAGAATTAACTAGTTTCCGAAAAAACAGCAAATATTTTTTTCACCCAATCTTGATGACACTTGGTGGTAATGATCAGTACACAAATCCCACTTGGCTCACGTAATTTTGTTCTTCTAGGTTAAAGCGTACGTCTACAGTAGCATTTTTTATTTTTAGGTTTCACTCTGTTCTCTCCTATATCGATAGATGAATTTGGAACTCTAAATCCAACATGGTTTGTAGTAGCTCTTTGAAACTTGTCAAAATAAAGCAGTTCTCAGTTTTGTCTCTATTATTTGTTTCGTCTTCAAGTAGCACAAAGCAGAGACTGTGGAAAAGGACTTTCATTGAGAGGGGTTTCCAAGCTTCTAAAATTCACGAGTTTCCTAAATACCAGCAAATATTTTTTCACCCAATCTTGATGATACTTGGTGGTAATGATCAGTACATAAATCTCACTTGGCTCACAAAATTTAGGACTACTAGGTTGAAGCGTTCGTCTACAGTATCCGTATTTATATTTAGGTTTCACTCTGTTCTCTCCTATATAGATAGATGAATTTGGAACTCTAAATCCAACATGGTTTGTAGTAGCTCTTTGAAACTTGACAAAATGAAGTAGTTCTCCGTTTTGTCTCTATGGTTTGTTTCCTCTTAACGTAGCCCTAAGCAGAGACTGTGGAAAAGCACTTTCATTGAGATGGGTTGCCAAGCTTCAAAGAATTAACGTGTTTCTGAAATACCAGCAAATATTTTTTCGCCCAATCTTGATGATACCTGGTGGTAATGATCAGTACACAAATCTCACTTGGCTCAGCAAATTTTGTACTTCTAGGTTGAAGCGTTCGTCTAGAGTAGCAGTTTTCATATTTAGGTTTCCTTCAGTTCTCTCAATATAGATAGATGAATTTGGAACTCTAAATCCAACATGGATTGTAGTAATTCTTTGAAACTTGACAAAATAGAGGACTTCTCAATTTTGTCTCTATTGTTTGTTTCCTCTTAAAGTAGCTCTAGGCACAGACTGTGGAAAAGCACTTTCATTGAGAGGGGTTGCCAAGCTTCAAAGAAATAACGAGTTTCAAAAATACTAGCAAATATTTTTTCACCCAATCTTGATGGTACTTGGTGGTAATGATCAGTACACAAATCCCACTTGGCTCACCAACTTTTGTTCTTCTAGGTTGAAGCGTTCGTCTACAGTAGCAGTTTTTATATTTAGGTTTCTCTCTGTTCTCTCCTATATAGATAGATGAATTTGGAACTCTAAATCCAACATGGTTTGTAGTAGCTCTTTGAAACTTGACAAAATAAAGGAGTTCTCTGTTTTGTCTCTATGGTATGTTTTCTCTTCATGTAGCCCTAGGCACAGACTTGGAAAGCACTTTCATTGAGAGGGTTTGACAAGCTTCTAAGAATTAATGAGTTTCCGAAATAACAGCAAATATAGTTTCACCCCATCTTGATGACACTTGGTGGTAATGACCAGTACACAAATCCCACTTGGCTCACGAAATTTTGTTCTTCTAGGTTAAAGCGTACGTCTACAGTAGCAGTTTTTATTTTTAGGTTTCACTCTGTTCTCTCCTATATCGATAGATGAATTTGGAACTCTAAATCCATCATGGTTTGTAGTAGCTCTTTGAAACTTGTCAAAATAAAGGAGTTCTCAGTTTTGTCTCTATGATTTGTTTCGTCTGCAAGTAGCATAAAGCAGAGACTGTGGAAAAGCACTTTCATTGAGAGGGGTTTCCAAGCTTCTAAGAATTACCGAGTTTCCAAAATACCAGCAAATATTTTTTCACCCAATCTTGATGATACTTGGTGGTAATGATCAGTACACAAATCCCAATTGGCTCACAAAATTTTGTACTACTAGGTTGAAGCGTCCGTCTACAGTATCCGTATTTATTTTCAGGTTTCACTCTGTTCTCTCCTATATAAATAGATGAATTTTCAACTCTAAATCCAACATGGTTTGTAGTAGCTCTTTGAAACTTGACAAAATGAGGTAGTTCTCCGTTTTGTCTCTATGGTATGTTTCCTCTTCAAGTAGCCCTAGGCACAGACTGTGGAAAAGCACTTTCATTGAGAGAGGTTGCCAAGCTTCTAAAAAATAACGAGTTTCCGAAATACCTGCAAATATTTTTTCACCCAATCTTGATGATACTTGGTTGTAATGATCAGTACACAAATCTCACTTTGCTCACCAATTTTGTTCTTCTAGGTTGAAGTGTTCGTCTACAGTAGCAGTTTTTATATTTAGGTTTCCCTCTGTTCTCTCCTATATAAATAGATGAATTTGCAACTCTAAATCCAACATGGTTTGTAGTAGCTCTTTGAAACTTGACAAAATAAAGGAGTTCTCTGTTTTGTCTCTATGGTTTGTTTCCTCTTCAAGTAGTCCTAGGCACAGACTGTGGAAAGCACTTTCATTGAGAGGGGTTGCCAATCTTCTAAGAATTAACGAATTTCCGAAATAACAGCAAATATTTTTTTTTCACCCAATCTTGATGACACTCGGTGGTAATGATCCGTACACAAATCCCACGTGGCTCACGAAATTTTGTTTTTCTAGCTTAAAGCGTACGTCTACAGTAGCAGTTTTTATTTTTAGGTTTCACTCTGTTCTCTCCTATATGGATAGATGAATTTGGAACTCTAAATCCAACATGGTTTGTAGTAGCTCTTTGAAACTTGTCAAAATAAAGGAATTCTCAGTTTTATCTCTATGATTTGTTTCGTCTTCAAGTAGCACAAAGCAGAGACTGTGGAAAAGCACTTTCATTGAGAGGGGTTTCCAAGCTTCTAAGAATTAACAAGTATCCAAAATACCAGCAAATATTTTTTTACCCGATCTTGATGATACTTGGTGGTAATGATTAGTACACAAATCCCACTTGGCTCACGAAATTTTGTTCTTCTCGGTTGAAGCGTTCGTGTACAGTAGCAGTTTTTATATTTAGTTTTCCCTCTGTTCTCTCCTATATAGATAGATGAATTTGGAACTCTAAATTCAACATGGTTTGTAGTAGCTCTTTGAAACTTGAAAAAATAAAGGAGTTCTCAGTTTTATTTCTATGGTTTGTTTCCTCTTCAAGTAGCCCTAGGCACAGACTGTGGAAAAGCACTTTCATTGAGAGGGGTTGCCAAGCTTCAAAGAATTAACGATATTCCGAAATACCAGCAAATATTTTTTCACCCAATATTGATGATAAATGGTGGTAATGATCAGTACACAAATCCCACTAGGCTCACTAAATTTTGTTCTTCTTGTTTTAAGCGTTCGTCTACAGTAGCATTTTTTATATTTAGGTTTCCCTCTGTTCTCTACTATATAGATAGATAAATTTGGAACTCTAAATCCAACATGGATTGTAGTAATTCTTTGAAACTTGACAAAATAAAGGACGTCTCAGTTTTGTCTCTATGGTTTGTTTCCTCTTCAAGTAGCCCTAGGCACAGACTGTGGAAAAGCACTTTCATTGAGAGGGGTTTCCAAGCTTCCAAAAAATAACGAGTTTCCGAAATACCAGCAAATATTTTTTCACCCAATCTTGATGATACTTGGTGGTAATGATCAGATAAATTCCTTGAGATATATGACCTACCCAGATTGAATCAGGAAGATATAAACAACCTAAACAGATCAATATCAAGGGAGGAAATAGAAGAAGCCATCAAAAGACTACCAACCAAGAAAAGCCCAGGACCGGATGGATATACAGCAGAGTTTTACAAAACATTTAAAGAGGTACTAATACCAATACTCCATAATCTATTTCAGGAGATAGAAAAAGAGGGAGAACTCCCAAATTCATTCTATGAGGCCAATATCACCCTGATTCCCAAACCAGAGAAGGACACCTCAAAGAAAGAAAACTACAGACCAATATCCCTAATGAATTTAGATGCAAAAATCCTCAATAAAATTCTGGCAAATCGTATACAAAAACATATAAAAAAGATTGTGCACCATGATCAAGTAGGATTCATCCCTGGGATGCAAGGCTGGTTCAATATATGGAAATCAATAAACGTTATTCACCACATCAATAGACTTAAAGATAAGAACCATATGATCATCTCGATGGATGCAGAAAAAGCAATCGACAAAGTACAGCATCCGTTTATGTTCAAAACATCAGAAAAACTAGAATTAACGAGTTTCTGAAATACCAGGAAATATTTTTTCACCCAATCTGGATGATACTTGGTGGTAATAATCAGTACATAAATCCCACTTGGCTCACCAAATTTTGTTCTTCTAGGTTGAAGCGTTCGTCTACAGTAGCAGTTTATATATTTAGGTATTCCTCTGTTCTCTCCTATATAGATAGATGAATTTGGAACTCTAAATCCAACATAGTTCGTAGTAGCTCTTGGAAACTTTACAATATAACGGAGTTCTCAGTTATGTCTCTATGGTTTGTTTCCTCTTCAAATAGCCCTAGACACAGACTGTGGAAAACACTTTCATCGAGAGGGGTTGCCAAGCTTCTAAGAATTAACGAGTTTCCGAAATACCAGGAAATATTTTTTCACCCAATCTTGAAGATACTTGGTGGTAATGATCACTACACAAATCCCACTAAGCTCTCCAACTTTTGTTCTTCTGGGTTGAAGCGTTCATCTACAGTAGCAGTTTTTATATTTAGGTTTCACTCTGTTCTCTCCTATATAGATAGATGAATTTGGAACTCTAAATCCAACTTGGTTTGTAGTAGCTCTTTGAAACTTGACAAAATAAAGGAGTTCTCTGTTTTGTCTCTATGGTTTGTTTCCTCTTCAAGTAGCCTTATCACAGACTGTGGAAAGCACTTTCAATGAGAGGGGTTGACAAGCTTCTAAGAATTAACGAGTTTCTGAAATAACAGCAAATATTTTTTTCACCCAATCTTGATGACACTTGGTGGTAATGATCAGTACACAAATCCCACTTGGCTCACCAAATTTTGTCCTTCTAGGTTAAAGCGTTCGTCTACAGTAGCAGTTTACATCTTTAGGTTTCACTCTGTTCTCTCCTTTATCGATAGATGAATTTGGAACTCTAAATCCAACATGGTTTGTAGTAGCTCTTTGAAACTTGACAAAATGAAGGAGTTCTCAGTTTTGTCTGTATGGTTTGTTTCCTCGTCAAGTAGCCCTAAGCAGAGACTGTGGAAAAGCACTTTCATTGAAAGGTTTTGCCAAGCTTCCAAGTAATTACGAGTTTCCGAAATACCAGCAAATATTTTTTCATCCAATCTTGATGATACTTGGTGGTAATGATCAGTACACAAATCCCACTTGGCTCATCATATTTTGTTCTTCTAGGTTGAAGCTTTCATCTACAGTAGCAGTTTTTATATTTAGGTTTCCCTCTGTTCTCTCCTACATACATAGATGAATTTGGAACTCTAAATCCAACATGGTTTGTAGTAGCTCTTTGAAACGTGACAAAATAAAGGAGTTCTCAGTTTTGTCTCTATGGTTTGTTTCCTCTTCAAGTAGCCCTAGGCACAGACTGTGGAAAACCACTTTAATTGAGAGGGGTTGCCAAGCTTCTAAGAATTAACGAGTTTCCGAAATACCAGCAAATATTTTTTCACCCAATCTTGATGATACTTGGTGGTAATGATCAGTACACAAATCCCACTTGGCTCACCAAACTTTGTTCTTCTATGTTGAAGCGTTCGTCTACAGTAGCAGTTTTTATATTTAGGTTTCCCTCTGTTCTCTCCTATATAGATAGATGAATTTGGAACTCTAAATTCAACATGGTTGCCTTTTTCATCCCGTAAGCTAGTAATTTGGGTTCTCTCTCTTCTTCTCTTTGTTAGTGTGGCTAGTGGTCTATCAGTCTTATTTATTTTTTCAAAGAACCAACTTTTAGTTTTGTCAATTTTTTTGATTGTTTCTTTTGTTGCGATTTCATTGTTTTCTGCTCTAATTTTAATTATTTCTTGCCTTCTACTGTATTTGCTGCTGATTTGTTCTTCTTTTTCTAAGGCTTTGAGGTGTAGTATGAGGTCATTTATTTGTTGGCTTTTCCTTCTTTTAAGGAATGAACTCCATGAAATGAATTTTTCTCTTAGTACTGCTTTCATTGTGTCCCAAAGATTTCGATATGTTGTTTCTGAGTTTTCGTTTACCTCTAAGAATTTTTTAATTTCCTCTTTGATGTCTTCTGTAACCCTTTGTTCATTCAGTAGCATATTGTTTAATCTCCGTGTGATGTAGGGTTTTTCCTTTCTCATTTTATTATTGATTTCCAATTTCATTCCATTATGATCAGATAAAATGCATGGTAGTATCTCAACTCCTTTCTAATTGCTAAGCTTTGCCCTGTGACATAATATATGGTCTATTTTTGAGAAGGATCCATGTGCTGCTGAGAAGAAAGTGTATCCGCTTGATGTTGGGTGGTATATTCTGTATATATCAATTAAGTCTAAGTTATTTATTGTATTATTGAGCTCTATGGTTTCTTTATTCAATTTTTGTTTGGAAGATCTGTCCATTGGTGAGAGAGGTGTATTAAAATCTCCCATGATTATTGTGTTGTGGTCTATTAGACTCTTGAACTTGAGAAGAGTTTGTTTGATGAACGTAGCTGCACCATTGTTTGGGGCATATATATTAATGATCGTCAAGTCTTGTTGGTGCATGGTTCCCTTGAGCAGTATGTATTGTCCTTGTTTATCCCTTTTGATTAACTTTGGCTTGAAATCTATTTTATTTGATACAAGTATGGACACCCCTGGTTGCTTCCGGGGTCCGTATGAGTGATATGATTTTTCCCAACCTTTCAGAAATACAGATGATAATTAGAAATTATTTTGAAACCCTATACTCTAATAAAATAGAAGATATTGAAGGCATAGATAAATTCCTTGAGACATATGAACTACCCAGATTGAATCAGGAAGATATAAACAACCTAAACAGATCAATATCAAGGGAGGAAATAGAAGAAGCCATCAAAAGACTACCAACCAAGAAAAGCCCAGGACCGGATGGATATACAGCAGAGTTTTACAAAAAATTTAAAGAGGAACTAATACCAATACTCCATAATCTATTTCAGGAGATAGAAAAAGAGGGAGAACTCCCAAATTCATTCTATGAGGCCAATATCACCCTGATTCCCAAACCAGAGAAGGACACCTCAAAGAAAGAAAACTACAGACCAATATCCCTAATGAATTTAGATGAAAAAATCCTCAATAAAATTCTGGCAAATTGTATACAAAAACATATAAAAAAGATTGTGCACCATGATCAAGTAGGATTCATCCCTGGGATGCAAGGCTGGTTCAATATACGAAAATCAATAAACGTTATTCACCACATCAATAGACTTAAAGATAAGAACCATATGATCTTCTCGGTGGATGCAGAAAAAGCATTCGACAAAGTACAGCATCCCTTTATGTTCAAAACATCAGAAAAAATAGGGATAACAGGAACTTACCACAAAATTATAAAAGCTATATATGCTAAGCCTCAGGCTAGCATCATTCTAAATGGAAAAAACTGAAGGCATTCCCTCTAAAATCTGGAACAAGACAGGGATGCCCTCTCTCACCAATTCTATTCAATATAGTTCTCGAAACACTGGCCAGAGCAATTAGACAGACGAAAGAAATTAAAGGCATAAAAATAGGAAAAGAAGAACTTAAATTATCACTGTTTGCGGATGATATGATCCTATACCTAGAAGACACAAAAGAGTCTACAAAGAAACTACTAGAGCTAATAAATGAATTCAGCAAAGTGGCTGGATATAAAATCAACACGCATAAATCAAAGGCATTCCTGTATATCAGCGACAAATCTTCTGAACTGGAAATGAGGACATCTACCCCATTCACAATATCCTCAAAAAAAAAATACTTGGGAATCAACGTAACAAAGAGGTGAAAGATTTATACAATGAAAACTACAGAACTCTAAAGAGAGAAATAGAAGAAGATCTCAGAAGATGGAAAAATATACCCTGTTCATGGATAGGCAGAACTAACATCATCAAAATGGCAATATTACCAAAAGTTCTCTATAGGTTCAATGCAATGCCAATCAAAATCCCAACGGCATTTCTTGTAGAAATAGATAAAGCAATCATGAAATTCATATGGAAAAATAAAAGACCCAGAATAGCAAAAGCAATTCTAAGCAGGAAGTGTGAATCAGGAGGTGTAGCGATACCAGATTTCAAACTGTACTACAAAGCAATAGTAACAAAAACAGCATGGTACTGGTACCAAAACAGGCGGGTGGACCAATGGTATAGAATAGAGGACACAGAAACCAATCCACAAAATTACAACTATCTTATATTCGATAAAGGGGCTAAAAGCATGCAATGGAGGAAGGATAGCATCTTCAACAAATGGTGATGGGAAAACTGGAAATCCATATGCAATAAAATGAAACTGAATCCCCTCCTCTCGCCATGCACAAAAGTTAACTCAAAATGGATCAAGGACCTTGATATCAAATCAGAGACTATGCGTCTGATAGATGAAAAGGTTGGCTCCGATCTACATATTGTGGGGTCGGGCTCCAAATTCCTTAATAGGACACCCATAGCACAAGAGTTAAAAACAAGAATCAACAAATGGGACTTACTTAAACTAAAAAGTTTTTTCTCAGCAAGAGAAACAATAAGAGAGGTAAATAGGGAGCCTTCATCATGGGAACAAATTTTTACTCCTCACACTTCAGATAGAGCCCTAATGTCCAGAGTATACAAAAAACTCAAAAAATTAAACAATAAGAAAACAAATAACCCAATCAACAAATGGGCCAAAGACCTGAACAGACACTTCTCAGAGGAGGACATACAATCAATCAACAAGTACATAACAAAATGCTCACCATCTCTAGCAGTCAGAGAAAAGCAAATCAAAACCACCCTAAGATACCATCTCACTCCAGTAAGATTGGCAGCCATTATGAAGTCGAACAATAACAAGTGCTGGCGAGGATGTGGGGAAAAGGGTACTCTTATACATTGCTGGTGGGACTGCAAAATGGTGAGGCCAATATGGAAAGCAGTATGGAGATTCCTGGGAAAGCTGGGAATGGAACCACCATTTGACCCAGCTATTTCCCTTCTCGGACTATTCCCTGAAGACCTCAAAAGAGAGTACTACAGGGATACTGCCACATCGATGTTCATAGCAGCACAATTCACAATAGCTAGACTGTGGAACCAACCCCGATGCCCCACAATAGATGAATGGATAAAAAAAATGTGGCATTTATACACAATGGAGTACTACGCAGCACTAAGAAATTACAAAATCATGGAATTTGCAGGGAAATGGATGGCAATGGAGCAGATTATGCTAAGTGAAGCTAGCCAATTCCTAAAAAACAAATGCCAAATGTCTTCTTTGATATAATGAGAGCAACCAAGAACACAGCAGGGAGGAAGAACAGGAGGAAAAGATTAACATTATGCAGAGTCATGAAGTGGGAGGGAAAGGGAGAGAAAAGTGAAATTGCTTGGAAATGGAAGGAGACCCTCATTGTTATACAAAATTACGTATAAGAGTTTGTGAGGGGAATGGGAAAAAAATAAGAAGAGAAATGAATTACAGTAGATGGGGTAGAGAGAGAAAATGGGAGGGGAGGGGAGGGGGGATAGTAGAGGATAGGAAAGGTAGCAGAATACAACAGTTACTATTATGGTATTATGTAAAAATGTGGATGTGTAACCGATGTGATTCTGAAATCTTTGTAATGTTTGAATAAAAAAAAAATTAAAAAAAAATAAATTCAACACGGTTTGTAGTAGCCCTATGAAACTTGACAAAATAAAGGAGTTCTCAGTTTTGTTTCTATGGTTTGTTTCCTCTTCAAGTAGCCCTAGACACAGACTGTGGAAAAGAACTTTCATTGAGAGGGGTTGCAAAGCTTCAAAGAATTAACGAGTTTCCGAAATACCAGCAAATATTTTTTCACCCAATCTTGATGATACATGGTGGTAATGATCAGTACACAAATCCCACTTGGCTCACTAAATTTTGTTCTTCTAGTTTTAAGCGTTCGTCTACAGTAGCAGTTTTTATATTTAGGTTTCCCTCTGTTCTCTACTATATAGATAGATAAATTTGGAACTCTAAATCCATCATGGATTGTAGCAATTCTTTGAAACTTGACAAAATAAAGGACTTCTCTGTTTTGTCTCTATGGTTTGTTTACTCTTCAAGTAGCCCTAGGCACAGACTGTGGAAAAGCACTTTCATTGAGAGGGATTGCCAATCTTCTAAGAAATAACGAGTTTCCGAAATACCAGCAAATATTTTTTCACCCAATCTTGATGATACTTGGTGGTAATGATCAGTACACAAATCTCACTTGGCTCACCAAATTTTGTTCTTCTAGGTTGAAGCGTTCGTCTACAGAAGCAGTTTTTATATTTAGGTTACCCTCTGTTCTCTCCTATATCGATAGATGAATTTGGAACTCTAAATCCAACAGGGATTGTAGTAGCTCTTTGAATCTTGTCAAAATAAAGGAGTTCTCAGTTTTTTCTCTAAGATTTGTTTTGTCTTCAAGTAGCACAAAGCAGAGACTGTGGAAAAGCACTTTCATTGAGAGGGGTTTCCAAGCGTCTAAGAATTAACGACTTTCCAAAATACCAGCAAATATTTTTTCACCCAATCTTGATGACACTTGGTGGTAATGATCAGTACAGAAATCCCACTTGGCTCACAAAATTTTGTACTACGAGGTTGCAGCGTTCGTCTACATTATCCCTATTTATATTTAGGTTTCTCTCTGTTCTCTCCTATATAGATAGATGAATTTGGAACTCTAAATACAACATGGTTTGTAGTAGCTCTTTGAAACTTGACAAAATAAAGTAGTTCTCCGTTTTGTCTCTATGGTTTGTTTCCTCTTCAAGTAGCCCTATGCAGAGACTGTGGAAAAGCACTTTCATTGAGAGGGGCTGCCAAGCTTCAAAGAATTAACGAGTTTCCAAAATACAAGCAAATATTTTTTCACCCAATCTTGATGATACTTGGTGGTAATGATCAGTACACAAATCCCACTTGGCTAACAAAATTTTGTTCTTCTAGGTTGAAGCGTTCGTCTACAGTAGCAGTTTTTATATTTAGGTTTTCCTCTGCTCTCTCCTACATAGATAGATGAATTTGGAACTCTAAATCCAACATGGTTTGTAGTAGCTCTTTGAAACTTCACAAAATAAAGGAGTTCTTAGTTTTGTCTCTATGGATTGTTTCCTCTTCAAGTAGCCCTAAGCAGAGACTGTGGAAAAGCACTTTCATTAAAGGGGTTTCCAAATTTCAAGAAACTACGAGTTTCCGAAATACCAGCAAATATTTTTTCACCCAATCTGGATGATACGTTGTGGTAATGACAAGCTCACAAATCCCACTTGGCTCACCAAATTTTGTTCTTCTAGGTTGAAGCGTTCGTCTACAGTAGCAGTTTTTATTTTTAGGTTTCATTCTGTTCTCTCCTATATTGATAGATGAATTTGGAACTCTAAATGCAACATGGTTTTGTAGTAGCTCTTGAAACTCGACAAAATAAAGGAGGTCACAGTTTTGTCTCTATGGTTTGTGTCCTCTTCAAGTAGCCATAGGCACAGACTGTGGAAAAGCAATTTCCTTGAGAGGGGTTGCCAAGCTTCAAAGAAATAACGAGTTTCCGAAATACCAGCAAATATTTTTTCACCCAATCTTGATGGTACTTGGTGGTAATGATCAGTACACCAATCCCACCTGGCTCACCAAATTTTGATCTTCTAGTTTGAAGCGTTCGATTACAGTAGCATTTTATATTTTTATGTTTCCCTCTGTTCTCTCCTATATAGATAGATGAAATTGGAACTCTAAATCCAACATGGTTTGTAGTAGCTCTTTGAAACTTGACAAAATAAAGCAGTTCTCAGTTTTGTCTCTATGGCTTGTTTCCTCTTCAAGTAGCCCTAAGCAGAGACTGTGGAAAACCACTTTCATTGCGAGGGGTTGCCAAGCATCTAAGAAATAAGGAGTTCTGAAATACCAGCAAATATTTTTGCACCAATCTTCATGATACGTAGTGGTAATGACAAGTACATAAATGCCACTTGGCTCACCTAATTTTGTTCTTCTAGGTTGAAGCGTTCGTCTACAGTAGCAGTTTTTATATTTAGATTTCCATCTGTTCTCTCCTATATAGATAGATGAATTTGGAACTCTAAATCCAACATGGTTTGTAGTAGCTCTTTGAAACTTGACAAAATAAAGTAGTTCTCAGTTTTTTCTCTATGGTTTGTTTCCTCTTCAAGTAGCCCTAGGCACAGAATGTGAAAAAGCACTTTCATTGAAAGGGGTTGCCAAGCTTCCAAGAAATTACCAGTTTCCGAAAAACCAGCATATATTTTTTCACCCAATTTTGATGGTACTTGGTGGTAATGATCAGTACACAAATCCCACTTGGCTCACCAAATTCTGTTCTTCTAGGTTTAAGCATTCGTCTACAGTAGCAGTTTTATATTTAGGTTTCACTCTGTTCTCTCCTATATAGATAGATGAATTTGGAACTCTAAATCCAACATGGTTTGTAGTAGCTCTTTGAAACTTGAAAAAATAAAGTAGTTCTCAGTTTTTTCTCTATGGTTTGTTTCCTCTTCAAGTAGCCCGAAGCCGAGACTGTGGAAAAGCATTTTCATTGAAAGGGGTTGGCAAGCGTCCAAGAAATTATGAGATTTTGAAATACCAGCAAATATTTTTTCACCCAATCTTGATGATACTTGGTGGTAATGATCAGTACACAAATCCCACTTGTCTCACCCAATTTTGTTCTTCTAGGTTTAAGCGTTCCTCTACATTAGCAGTTTTTATATTTATGTTTCCCTCTGTTCTCTCCTATATAGATAGATGAATTTGGAACTCTAAATCCAACATGGTTTGTAGTAGCTCTTTGAAACTTGACAAAATAAAGGAGTTCTCCGTTTTGTCTCTATGGTTTGTTTCTTCCTCAAGTAAGCCGAGGCACAGACTGTGGAAAAGCAATTTCATTGAAAGGGATTGCCAAGCGACCAAGAAATAACGAGTTTCCGAAATACCAGCAAATATTATTTCACCCAATCTTGATGATACTTGGTGGTAATGATTGGTTCACAAATCTCACTTGACTCACCAAATTTTGTTCTTGTAATCTGAAGCGTTCGTTTGCAGTAGCAGTTTTTATTTTTAGGTTTCACTATGTTCTCTCCTATATAGATAGATGAATTTGGAACTCTAAATCCAACATGGTTTTTAGTAGCTCTTTGAATCTTGAGAAAAAATAGTAGTTCTCAGATTTGTCTCTATGATTTCTTTCCTTTTCAAGTAGCCCTAAGCAGAGACTGTGGAAAAGCACTTTCATTGAAAGGGGTTGCCAAGCGTCCAAGAAATTACGAGTTTCAGATATACCAGCAAATATTTTTTAACCCAATCTTGATGATACGTGGTCGTAATGACAAGTACACAAATCTCACTTGGCTCACCAAATTTTGTTCTTCTAGTTTGAAGCATCGTTTACAGTAGCAGTTTTTATTTTTAGGTATCACTCTGTTCTCTCCTATGTATATATAGATGAATATGGAACTCTAAATCCAACATGGTTTCTAGTAGCTCTTTGAAACTTGACAAAATAAAGGAGTTCTCAGTTTTATCTCTATGGCTTGTTTCCTCTTCAAGTAGCCCTAGGCACAGACTGTGGAAAAGCACTTTCATTGAAAGGGGTTGCCAAGCTTCCAAGAAATCACAGTTTCCGAAATACCAGCAAATATTTTTTCACCCAATCTTGATGGTACTTGGTGGTAATGATCAGTACACAGACCCCACGTGGCTCAACACATTTTGTTCTTGTAGGTTTAAGCGTTCGTCTACAGTAGTAGTTTATATATTTAGGTTTCACTCTGTTCTCTCCTATATAGATAGATGAATTTGGAACTTTAAATCCAACATGGTTTGTAGTACCTCTTTGAAACTTGACAAAATAACGGAGTTCTCAGTTTTGTCTCTATGGTTTGTTTCCTCTTCAAGTAATCCTTGGCACAGACTGTGGAAAAGCAGTTTCATTGAGAGGGGTTGCAAAGCTTCTAAGATATAACGAGTTTCCAAAATACCAGCAAATATTTTTTCACCCAATCTTGATGATACTTGGAGGTAATGATCAGTACACAAATCCCACTTGGCTCACCAAATTTGGTTCTACTAGGTTGAAGCGTTAGTCTACAGTATCATTTTTTATATTTAGGTTTCACTCTGTTCTCTCCTATATAGATAGATGAATTTAGAACTCTAAATCCAGCATGGTTTGTAGTAGTTCTTTGAAACTTGACAGAATAAAGTAGTTCTCAGTTTTGTCTCTATGGTTTGTTTTCTCTTCAAGTACCCCTAAGCAGGGACTGTGGAAAAGCACTTTCATTGAAAAAGGTTGCCAACCTTCCAAGAAATTACGAGTTTCTGAAATACTGGCAAATATTTTTTCACCCAATCTTGATGATACATGGTGCTAATGACAAGTACACGCATCCCACGTGGCTCACCAAATTTTGTTCTTCTAGGTTGAAGCATTCGTTTACAGTAGCAGTTTATATTTTTAAATTTCCCTCTGTTCTCTCCTATATAGATAGATGAATTTGGAACTCTAAATCCAACATGACTCCTAGGAGCTCTTTGAAACTTGACAAAATAAAGGAGTTCTCAGTTTTGTTTCTACGGTTTGTTTCCTCTTCCAGTAGCCCTAGGCACAGACTGTGGAAAGCACTTTCATTGAGAGGGGTTCCTAAGCTTCTCAAAATTAACGAGTTTCCGAAATACCAGCAAATATTTTTTTTCAATCAATCTTGATGATACTTGGTGGTAATGATCATTACAAAAATCCCACTTGGCTCACCAAATTTTGTTCTTCTAGGTTGAAGCGTTCGTCTACAGTAGCAGTTTTTATATTTAGGTTTCCCTCTGTTCTCTCCTATATAGATAGATGAATTTGGAACTCTAAATCCAACATGGTTTGTAGTAGCTCTTTGAAACTTGACAAAATAAAGTAGTTCTCAGTTTTGTCTCTATGGTTTGTTTCCTCTTCATGCAGCCCTAAGCAGAGACTGTGGAAAAGCACTTTCATTGAAAGGGTTTGCCAAGCTTCCAAGAAATTACGAGTTTCTGAAATACCAGAAAATATTTTTTCACCCAATCTTGATGATACGTGGTCGTAATGACAAGTACACAAATCCCACTTGGCTCACCAAATTTTGTTCTTCTAGGTTGAAGCGTTCGTTTACAGTAGCAGTTTTTATATTTAGGTTTCACTCTGTTGTCTCCTATATAGATAGATGAATATGGAACTCTAAATCCAACATGGTATGTAGTAGCTCTTTGAAACTTGACAAAATAAATGAGTTCTCAATTTTGTCTCTATGGTTTGTTTCCTCTTCAAGTAGCCCTAGGCACAGACTGTGGAAAAGCACTTTCATTGAGAGGGGTTGCCAAGCTTCTAAGAATTAACGAGTTTCCGAAATACCAGCAAATATTTTTTCACCTATCTAGATGATACTTGGTGGTAATGATCAGTACACAGACCCCACGTGGCTCAACAAATTTTGTTCTTGTAGGTTTAAGCGTTCGTCTACAGTAGTAGTTTATATATTTAGGTTTCCCTTGGTTCTCTCCTATATATATAGATGAATTTGGAACTCTAAATCCAACATGGTTTATAGTCGCTCTTTGAAACTTGACAAAATTAAGGAGTTCTCAGTTTTGTCTCTATGGTTTGTTTCCTCTTCAAGTAGCCCTAGGCACAGAAGGTGGAAAAGCACTTTCATTGAATGGGGTTGCCAAGCGTCCAAGAAATAACGAGTTTCCAAAATACCAGCAATTATTTTTTCACCCAATCTTGATGATACTTGGTGGTAATGATCGGTACACAAATCCCACTTGACTGACCAAATTTTTTTCTTCTAGTTTGAAGCGTTCGTTTACAGTAGCAGTTTATACTTTTAGGTTTCCCTCTGTTCTCTCCTATATAGATAAATGAATTTGGAACTCTAACTCCAACATGGTTTGTGGTAGCTCTTTGAAACATGCCCAAAAAAACTAGTTCTCAGTTTTGTCTGTATGGTTTGTTTCTTCTTCAAGTAGCCCTAAGCAGAGACTGTGGAAAAGCACTTTCATTAAAGGGGTTGCCAAGCGTCCAAGAAATTACGAGTTTCTGAAATACCAGCAAATATTTTTTCACCCAATCTTGATGATACGTGGTGGTAATGACAAGTACACAAATCCCACTTGGCTTAGCAAACTTTGTTCTTCTAGGTTGAAGCGGTCGTTTACAGTAGCAGTTTTAATTTTTAGGTTTCACTCTGTTCTCTCCTATATAGATAGAGGAATTTGGGACTGTAAATCCAACATGGTTTGTAGTAGCTCTTTGAAACTTGACAAAATATAGGAGTTCTCAGTTTTGTCTCTTTGGTTTGTTTCCTCTTCAAGTAGCCCCAGGCACAGACTGTGTAAAAGCACTTTCATTGAGAGGGGTTGCCAAGCTTCTAAGATATAACGAGTTTCCAAAACACCAGCAAATATTTTTCCCCCCAATCTTGATGATACTTTTTGATAATGATCAGTACACAAATCCTACTTGGCTCACCAAATTTTGTTCTTCTAGGTTGAAGCGTTCGTCTACAGTAGCAGTTTTTATATTTAGGTTTCCCTCTGCTCTGTCCTATATGGATAGATGAATTTGGAACTCTAAATCCAACATTGTTCGTAGTAGCTCTTTGAAACTTGACAAAATAAACGACTTCTCACTTTTGTCTCTATGGTTTGTTTCCTCTTCAAGTAGCCCTTGGCACAGATTGTGGAAAAGCACATTCATTGAGAGGGGTCGCCAAGCTTCTAAGAATTAACGAGTTTCCAAAATACCAGCAAATATTTTTTCACCCCATCTTGATGATACTTGGTGGCAATGATCAGTACACAAATCCCACTTGGCTCACCAAATTTTGTTCTTCTAGGTTGAAGCGTTCATCTATAGTAGCATTTTTATATATAGGTTTTTCTCTATTCTCTCCTATATAGATAGATGAATTTGGAACTCTGAATCCAACATGGTTTGTAGTAGCTCTTTGAAACTTGACAACATAAAGTAGTTCTCAGTTTTGTTTCTATGGGTTGTTTCCTCTTCAAGAAGCCCTAAGCAGAGACTGTGGAAAAGCACTTTCATTGAAAGGGGTTGCCATGCTTACAAGAAATTACGAGTTTCCGAAATACAAGCAAATATTTTTTCACCCAATCTTGATGATACGTGGTGGTAATGACAAGTACACAAATCCCACTTAGCTCACCAAATTTTGTTCTTCTAGGTTGAAGCGTTCGGCTACAGTAGCAGTTTTTATATTTAGGTTTCCCTCTGTTCTCTCCTATATAGATAGATGAATTTGGAACTCTAAATCCAACATGGTTTTTAGTAGCTCTTTGAAACTTGACAAAATAAAGGTGTTCTCAGTTTTGTCTCTATGGTTTGTTTCCTCTTCAAGTCATCCTTGGCACAGACTGTGGAAAAGCACTTTCATTGAGAGGGGTTGCAATGCTGCTAAGAATTAACGAGTTTCCGAAACCAGCAAATATTTTTTCACCCAAACTTGATGATACTTGGTGGTAATGATCAGTACACAAATCTCACTTGGCTCACCAAATTTGATTCTACTAGGTTGAAGCGTTATTCTACAGTATCAGTTTTTATATTTAGGTTTCACTCTGTTCTCTCCTATATAGATAGATGAATTTAGAACTCTAAATCCAACATGGTTTGTAGTAGCTCTTTGAAACTTGACAAAATAAAGTAGTTCCCAGTTTTTTCTCTATGGTTTGTTTTCTCTTCAAGCAGCCCTAAGCAGAGACTGTGGAAAAGCACTTTAATTGAAAAAGGTTGCCAACCTTTCAAGAAATTACTAGTTTCTGAAATACCGGCAAATATTTTTTCACCCAATCTATATGATACGTGGTGGTAATGACAATTACACAAATCCCACTTGGCTCACCAAATTTTGTTCTTCTAGGTTGAAGCGTTCGTTTACAGTAGCAGTTTTTATATTTAAGTTTCCCTCTGGTCTCTCCTATATAGATAGATGAATTTGGAACTCTAAATCCAACATGGTTTGTAGTAGCTCTTTGAGACTTGACAAAATAAAAGAGTTCTCACTTTTGTCTCTATGGTTTGTTTCCTCTTCAAGTAGCCCTAGGCACAGACGGTGGAAAAGCACTTTCATTGAGAGGTGTTGCCAAGCTTCTAAGAATTAACGAGTTTCCGAAATACCAGCAAATATTTTTTCACCCAATCTTGATGATACTTGGTGGTAATGATCAGTACACAAATTCCACTTGGTTCACCAAATTTTGTTCTTCTAGGTTGAAGCATTCATCTACAGTAGCATTTTTATATTTAGGATTTCCCCTATTCTCTCCTATATAGGTAGATGAATTTCGAACTCTAAATCCAACATGGTTTGTAGTAGCTCTTTGAAACTTGACAAAATAAAGTAGTTCTCAGTTTTGTCTCTATGGTTTGTTTCCTCTTCTAGTAGCCCTAAGCAGAGACTGTGGAAAAGCACTTTCATTGAAAGGGGTTGCCAAGCTTACAAGAAATTACGAGTTTCCGAAATACCAGCAAATATTTTTCACCCAATCTTGATGATACGTGGTGGTAATGACAAGTACACAAATCCCACTTGGCTTAGCAAAGTTTGTTCTTCTAGGTTGAAGCGTTTGTTTAGAGTAGCAGTTTTTATTTTTAGGTTTCACTCTGTTCTCTCCTATATAGATAGATGAATTTGGAACAATAAATCCAACATGGTTCGTAGTACCTCTTGGAAACTTGACAATATTAAGGAGTTCTCAGTTTTGTCTCTATGGTTTGTTTCCTCTTCAAGTAGCCCTAGGCACAGACTGTGTAAAAGCACTTTCATTGAGAGGGGTTGCCAAGCTTCTAAGATATAACGAGTTTCCGAAATACCTGCAAATATTTTTTCACCCAATCTTGATGATACTTGGTGGTAATGATCAGTACACAAATCCCACTTGGCTCACCAAATGTTGTTCTTCTAGGTTGAAGCGTTCGTCTACAGTAGCAGTTTTTATATTTAGATTTCCATCTGCTCAATCCTATATAGATAGATGAATTTGGAACTCTAAATCCAACATGGTTTGTAGTAGCTATTTGAAACTTGACAAAATAAAAGAGTTCTCAGTTTTGTCTCTATGGTTTGTTTCCTCTTTAAGTAGCCATAAGCACAGACTGTGTAAAAGCACTTTCATTGAGAGGGGTTGTCAGGCTTCTAATAATTAACGCGTTTCCGAAATACCAGCAAATATTTTTCCACCCAATCTTGATGATACTTTTTGATAATGATCAGTACACAAATCCTACATGGCTTACCAAATTTTGTTCTTCTAGGTTGAAGCGTTCATCTAGAGTAGCATTTTTATATTTAGGTTTTCCTCTATTCTCTACTATATAGATAGATGAATTTGGAACTCTAAATCCAACATGGTTTGCAGTAGCTTCTTGAAACTTGACAAAATAAAAAAGTTCTCAGTTTTGTCTCTATGGTTTGTTTCCTCTTCAACTAGCGCTAGGCACAGACTGTGGAAAATCACTTTCATCGAGAGGGGTTGCCAAGCTTCTAAGAATTAACGATTTTCCGAAATACCAGCAAATATTTTTTCACCCAATCTTGATGATACTTGGTGGTAATGATCAGTACACAAATGCCATTTGGCTCACCAAGTTTTGTTCTTCTAGGTTGAAGCGTTCGTCTACAGTAGCAGTTTTTATATTTAGGTTCCCACTGTTCTCTCCTATATAGATAGATGAATTTGGAACTCTAAATCCAACATGGTTTGTAGTAGCTCTTTGAAACTTTACAAAATAAAGGAGTTCTCAGTTTTGTCACTATGGTTTGTTTCCTCTTCAAGTAGCCCTAGGCACAGACTGTGGAAAAGCACTTTCATCGAGAGGATTTCCCAAGCTTCTAAGAATTAACGAGTTTCCGAAATACCAGCAAATATTTTTTCACCCAATCTTGATGATACTTGGTGGTAATGATCAGTACACAAATCCCACTTGGCTCACCAAATTTTGTCCTTCTAGTTTGAAGCATGCGTCTACAGTAGCAGTTTATACTTAGGTTTCACTCTGTTCTCTCCTATATAGATAGATGAAATTGGAACTCTCAATCCAACATGGTTCGTAGTAGGTCTTTGAAACTTGACAAAATAAAGGAGTTCTCAGTTTTGTCTCCATGGTTTGTTTCCTTTTCAAGTAGCCCTAGGCACAGACTGTGGAAAAGAACTTTCATCGAGAGGGGTTGCCAAGCTTCTAAGAATTAACGAGTTTCCGAAATACCAGCAAATATTTTTTCACCCAATCTTGATGATACTTGGTGGTAATGATCAGTACACAAATACCACTTGGCTCACCAAATTTTGTTGTTCTAGGTTGATGCGTCCGTCTACAGTAGCAGTTTTTATATTTAGGTTTCCCTCTGTTCTCTCCTATATAGATAGATGAATTTGGAACTCTAAATCCAACGTGGTTCATAGTAGCTCTTGGAAACTTGACAATATAAAGGAGTTCTCAGTTTTTTCTCTATGGTTTGTTTCCGCTTCAAGTAGCCCTAGGCACAAACTGTGGAAAAGCAATTTCTTCGCGAGGGGTTGCCAAGCTTCTAAGAATTAACGAGTTTCCGAAATACCAGCAAATATTTTTTCACCCAATCTTGATGATACTTGGTGGTAATGATCAGTACACAAATACCACTTGGCCCACCAAGATTTGTCCTTCTATGTTGAAGCGTGCGTCTACAGTAGCAGTTTATATTTAGGTTTCCCTCTGTTCTCTCCTATATAGATAGATGAATTTGGAACAATAAATCCAACACGGCTTCTAGTAGCTCTTTGAAACTTGACAAAATAAAGGAGTTCTCAGTTTTGTCTCTATGGTTTGTTTCCTCTTCAAGTAGCCCTAGGCACAGACTGTGGAAAAGCACTTTCATCGAGAGGGGTTGCCAAGCTTCTAAGAATTAACGAGTTCCTGAAATACAGGAAACATTTTTTCACCCAATCTTGATGATACTTGGTGGTAATGATCAGTACCCAAATCCCACTTCTCTCACCAAATTTTGTTCTTCTAGGTTGAAGCGTTCGTGTACAGTAGCAGTTTTTATATTTAGGTTTCCCTCTGTTCTCTCCTATATGGATAGATGAATTTGGGACTCTAGATCCAACATGGATTGTAGTAATTCTTTGAAACTTGACAAAATAAAGGAGCTCTCAGTTTTGTCTCTATGGTTTGTTTCTCTTCAAGTAGCCCTAGGCACAGACTGTTGAAAAGCACTTTCATTGAGAGGGGTTGCCAAGCTTCTAAGAATTAACGTGTTTCCGAAATACAAACAAATATTTTTTCACCCAATCTTGATGATACTTGGTTGTAATGAAGTACAGAAATCCCACTTGGCTCACCAAATTTTGTTCTTCTAGTTTGAAGTGTTCGTCTACAGTAGCAGTTTTTATACTTAGGTTTCCCTCTGTTCTCGCCTATATAGATAGATGAATTAGGAACTCTAAATCCAACATGGTTCGTAGTAGCTCTTTGAAACATGACGAAATAAAGGAGTTCTCAGTTTTGTCTCTATGGTTTGTTTCCTCTTCAAGTAGCCCTAGGCACAGCTGTGGAAAAGCACTTTCATCGAGAGGGGTTGAAAAAATTCTAAGAATTAACAAGTTTCCGAAATACCAGAAAATATTTTTTCACCCAATCTTGATGATACTTGGTGGTAATGATCACTTCACAAATCCCACTGGGCTCAACAAATTTTGTTCTTCTAGGTTAAAGCGTTCGTCTACAGTAGCAGTTTTTATATTTAGGTTTCCCTCTGTTCTCTCCTATATAGATAGATGAATTTGGAACTCTAAATCCAACATGGTTTGTAGTAGCTCTTTGAAACTTACAAAATAAAGGAGTTCTCAGTTTTGTCTCTATGGTTTGTTTCCTCTTCAAGTAGCCCTAGGCACAGACTGTGGAAAAGCACTTTCATTGAGAGGGGTTGCAAAGCTTCTAAGAATTAACGACTTTCCGAAATACCAGCAAATATTTTTTCTCCCAATATTGATGATACTTGGTGGTAATGATCAGTACTCAAATCCCACTTGGCTCACAAATTTTGTTCTTCTATGTTGAAGCGTTCGTCTACAGTAGCAGTTTTTATATTTAGGTTTCCCTCTGTTCTCTCCTATATATATAGATGAATTTGGAACTCTAAATCAAACATGGATTGTAGTTATTCTTTGAAACTTGACAAAATAAAGGACTTCTCAGTTTATCTCTATGGTTTGTTTCCTCTGCAAGTAGCCCTAGGCACAGACTGTGGAAAAGCACTTTCATCGAGAGGGGTTGCCAAGCTTCTAAGAATTAACGAGTTTCTGAAATACCAGCAAATATTTTTTCACCCAATCTTGATGATACTTGGTGGTAATGATCAGTACACAAATCCCACTTGGCTCACCAAATTTTGTTCTCTAGGTTGAAGCGTTCGACTACAGTAGCAGTTTTTATATTTTGGTTTCCCTCTCTTCTCTCCTATATAGATAGATGAATTTGGAACTCTAAATCCAACATTTTTTGTAGTAGCTCTTTGAAACTTGACAAAATAAAGTGTTCTCAGTTTTGTCTCTATGGTTTGTTTCCTCTTCAAGTAGCCCTAGACACAGACTGTGGAAAAGCACTTTCATCGAGAGGGGTTGCCAACCTTCTAAGAATTAACGATTTTCCGAAATACAGGAAACATTTTTTCACCCAATCTTGATGATACTTGGTGGTAATGATCAGTACACAAATCCCACTTGTCTCACCAAATTTTGTTCTTCTAGGTTGAAGCGTTCGTCTACAGTAGCAGTTTATATTTAGGTTTCACTCTGTTCTCTCCTATATAGATAGATGAATTTGGAACTCTAAATGCAACATGGTTCGTAGTAGCTCTTTGAAACTTGACAAAATAAAGGAGTTCTCAGTTTTGTCTCTATGGTTTGTTTCCTCTTCAAGTAGCCCTAGGCACAGACTGTGGAAAAGCACTTTCATCGAGAGGGGTTGCAAAGCTTCTAAGAATTAACGAGTTTCCGAAATACCAGCAAATATTTTTTCACCCAAACTTGATGATACTTGGTGGTCATGATCAGTACACAAATCCCACTTGGATCACCAAATTTTGTTCTTCTAGGTTGAAGTGTTCGTCTACAGTAGCAGTTTTTATATTTAGGTTTCCCTCTGCTCTCTCCTATATAGATAGATGAATTTGGAACTCTCAATCCAACATGGTGCGTAGTAGCTCTTTGAAACTTGACAAAATAAAGGGTTCTCAGTTTTGTCTCTATGGTTTGTTTCCTCTTAAAGTAGCCCTAGGCACAGACTGTGGAAAAGCACTTTCATCGAGAGGGGTTGCCAAGCTTCTAAGAATTAACGAGTTTCCGAAATACAGGAAACATTTTTTCACCCAATCTTGATGATACTTGGTGGTAATTATCAGTACACAAATCCTACTTGGCTCACTAAATTTTGTTCTTCTAGGTTGATGCGTTCGTCTACAGTAGCAGTTTTTATATTTAGGTTTCCCTCTGTCTCCCTTTATAGATAGATGAATTTGGAACTCTAAATCCAACATGGTTTGTAGTAGCTCTTTGAAACTTGACAAACTAAAGGAGTTCTCAGTTTTGTCTCTATGGTTTGTTTCCTCTTCAAGTAGCCCTAGGCACATACTGTGGAATAGCACTTTCATTGAGAGGGGTTGCCAAGATTCTAAGAATTAACGAGTTTCCGAAATACCAGCAAATATTTTTTCACCCAATCTTGATGATACTTGGTGGTAATGATCAGTACCCAAATCCCACTTGGCTCACCAAATTTTGTTCTTCTAGGATGAAGCGTTCGTGTACAGTAGCAGTTTTTATATTTAGGTTTCCCTCTGTTCTCTCCTATATGTATAGATGAATTTGGGACTCTAGATCCAACATGGATTGTAGTAATTCTTTGAAACTTGACAAAATAAAGGAGCTCTCAGTTTTGTCTCTATGGTTTGTTTCCTCTTCAAGTAGCCCTAGGCACAGACGGTGGAAAAGCACTTTCATCGAGAGGGGTTGCCAAGCTTCTAAGAATTAACGAGTTTCCGAAATACCAGCAAATATTTTTTCACCCAATCTTGATGATACTTGGTGGTAATGATCGGTACACATACCCCACTTGGCTCACCAAATTTTGTTTTTCTAGGTTGAAGCGTTCGTCTACAGTAGCAGTTTTTATATTCAGGTTTCCCTCTGTTCTCTCCTCTATAGATAGATGAATTTGGAACTCTAAATCAAACATGGTTCGTAGTAGCTTTTTGAAAGTTGACAAAATAAAGGAGTTCTCAGTTTTGTCTCTATGGTTTGTTTCCTCTTCAAGTAGCCCTAGGCACAGACTGTGGAAAAGCACTTTCATCGAGAGGGGTTGCCAAGTTTCTAAGAATTAATGAGTTTCCGAAATACCGGCAAATATTTTTTCACCCAATCTTGATGATACTTGGTGGTAATGATCAGTACAAAAATCCCACTTGGCTCACCAAATTTTGTTCTTCTAGGTTGAAGCGTTCGTCTACAGTAGCAGTTTATATTTAGGTTTCACTCTGTTCTCTCGTATATAGATAGATGAATTTGGAACTCTAAATGCAACATGGTTCGTAGTAGCTCTTTGAAACTTGACAAAATAAAGGAGTTCTCAGTTTTGTCTCTATGGTTTGTTTCCTCTTCAAGTAGCCCTAGGCACAGACTGTGGAAAAGCACTTTCTTCGAGAGGGGTTGCAAAGCTTCTAAGAATTAACGAGTTTCCGAAATACCAGCAAATATTTTTTCACCCAATCTTGATGATACTTGGTGGTCATGATCAGTACACAAATCCCACTTGGCTCACCAAATTTTGTTCTTCTAGGTTGAAGTGTTCGTCTACAGTAGCAGTTTTTATATTTAGGTTTCCCTCTGCTCTCTCCTATATAGATGGATGAATTTGGAACTCTCAATCCAACATGGTTCGTAGTAGCTCTTTGAAACTTGACAAAATAAAGTGTTCTCAGTTTTGTCTCTATGGTTTGTTTCCGCTTCAAGTAGCCCTAGGCACAGACTGTGAAAAAGCACTTTCATCGAGAGGGGTTGCCAAGCTTCTAAGAATTAACGAGTTTCCGAAATACAGGAAACATTTTTTCACCCAATCTTGATGATACTTGGTGGTCATGATCAGTACTCAAATCCCAATTGGCTCACCAATTTTGTTCTTCTATGTTGAAGCGTTCGTCTACAGTAGCAGTTTTTATATTTAGGTTTCCCTCTGTTCTCTCCTATATAGATAGATGAATTTGGAACTCTAAATCAAACATGGATTGTAGTAATTCTTTGAAACTTGACAAAATAAAGGACTTCTCAGTTTATCTCTATGGTTTGTTTCCTCTGCAAGTAGCCCTAGGCACAGACTGTGGAAAAGCACTTTCATCGAGAGGGGTTACCAAGCTTCTAAGAATTAACGAGTTTCTGAAATACCAGCAAATATTTTTTCACCCAATATTGATGATACTTGGTGGTAATGATCAGTACATAAATCCCACTTGGCTCACCAAATTTTGTTCTCTAGGTTGAAGCGTTCGTCTACAGTAGCAGTTTTTATGTTTTGGT
Source organism: Callospermophilus lateralis (assembly GCF_048772815.1). Lineage (NCBI taxonomy): Eukaryota > Metazoa > Chordata > Mammalia > Rodentia > Sciuridae > Callospermophilus > Callospermophilus lateralis. Next base: position 34,519 of record NW_027514173.1, on the reverse strand, counting down.
TTCCCTCTGTTCTCTCCTATATAGATAGATGAATTTGGAACTCTAAATCCAACATTTTTTGTAGTAGCTCTTTGAAACTTGACAAAATAAAGGAGTTCTCCGTTTTGTCTCTATGGTTTGTTTCTTCTTCAAGTAGCCCTAGGCACAGACTGTGGAAAAGCACTTTCATCTAGAGGGGTTGCCAAGCTTCTAAGAATTAACGAGTTTCCGAAATACCAGCTAATATTTTTTCACCCAATCTGGATGATACTTGGTGGTCATGATCAGTACACAAATCCCACTTGGCTCACCAAATTTGGTTCTTCTAGGTTGAAGCGTTCGTCTACAGTAGCAGTTTTTATATTTAGGTTTCCCTCTGTTCTCTCCTATATAGATAGATGAATTTGGAACTGAAATCCAACATGGATTGTAGTAGCTCTCTGAAACTTTACAAAATAAAGGACTTCTCAGTTTTGTTTCTATGGTTTGTTTTCTCTTCCAGTAGCCCTAGGCACAGACTGTGGAAAAACACTTTCATTGAGAGGGGTTGCAAAGCTTCTAAGAATTAACTACTTTCCGAAATACCAGCAAATATTTTTTCTCCCAATATTGATGATACTTGGTGGTAATGATCAGTACTCAAATCCTAACTGGCTCACAAATTTTGTTCTTCTAGGTTGAAGCGCTCGACTACAGTAGCAGTTTTTATATTTAGGTTTCCTTCTGTTTTCTCCTATATAGATAGATGAATTTGGAACTCTAAATCAAACATGGATTGTAGTAATTCCTTGAAACTTGACAAAATAAAGGACTTCTCAGTTTATCTCTATGGTTTGTTTCCTCTGCAAGTAGCCCTAGGCACAGACTGTGGAAAAGCACTTTCATCGAGAGGGGTTGCCAAGCTTCTAAGAATTAACGAGTTTCTGAAATACCAGCAAATATTTTTTCACCCAATATTGATGATACTTGGTGGAAATGATCAGTACACAAATCCCACTTGGCTCACCAAATTTTGTTCTCTAGGTTGAAGCGTTCGTCTACAGTAGCAGTTTTTATATTTTGGTTTCCCTCTGTTCTCTCCTATATAGATAGATGAATTTGGAACTCTAAATCCAACATTTTTTGTAGTAGCTCTTTGAAACTTGACAAAATAAAGGAGTTCTCCGTTTTGTCTCTATGGTTTGTTTCTTCTTCAAGTAGCCCTAGGCACAGACTGTGGAAAAGCACTTTCATCTAGAGGGGTTGCCAAGCTTCTAAGAATTAACGAGTTTCCGAAATACCAGCTAATATTTTTTCACCCAATCTGGATGATACTTGGTGGTCATGATCAGTACACAAATCCCACTTGGCTCACCAAATTTGGTTCTTCTAGGTTGAAGCGTTCGTCTACAGTAGCAGTTTTTATATTTAGGTTTCCCTCTGTTCTCTCCTATATAGATAGATGAATTTGGAACTGAAATCCAACATGGATTGTAGTAGCTCTCTGAAACTTTACAAAATAAAGGACTTCTCAGTTTTGTTTCTATGGTTTGTTTTCTCTTCCAGTAGCCCTAGGCACAGACTGTGGAAAAACACTTTCATTGAGAGGGGTTGCAAAGCTTCTAAGAATTAACTACTTTCCGAAATACCAGCAAATATTTTTTCTCCAAATATTGATGATACTTGGTGGTAATGATCAGTACTCAAATCCTAACTGGCTCACAAATTTTGTTCTTCTAGGTTGAAGCGCTCTACTACAGTAGCAGTTTTTATATTTAGGTTTCCTTCTGTTCTCTCCTATATAGATAGATGAATTTGGAACTCTAAATCAAACACGGATTGTATTAATTCCTTGAAACTTGACAAAATAAAGGACTTCTCAGTTTATCTCTATGGTTTGTTTCCTCTGCAAGTAGCCCTAGGCACAGACTGTGTAAAAGCACTTTCATCGAGAGGGGTTGCCAAGCTTCTAAGAATTAACGAGTTTCTGAAATACCAGCAAATATTTTTTCACCCAATCTTGATGATACTTGGTGGTAATGATCAGTACACAAATCCCACTTGGCTCACCAAATTTTGTTCTCTAGGTTGAAGCGTTCGTCTACAGTAGCAGTTTTTATATTTTGGTTTCCCTCTGTTCTCTCCTATATAGATAGATGAATTTGGAACTCTAAATCCAACATTTTTTGTAGTAGCTCTTTGAAACTTGACAAAATAAAGGAGTTCTCCGTTTTGACTCTATGGGTTGTTTCCTCTTCAAGTAGCCTTAGGCACAGACTGTGGAAAAGCACTTTCATCTAGAGGGGTTGCCAAGCTTCTAAGAATTAACGAGTTTCCGAAATACCAGCTAATATTTTTTCACCCAATCTGGATGATACTTGGTGGTCATGATCAGTACACAAATCCCACTTGGCTCACCAAATTTTGTTCTTCTAGGTTGAAGCGTTCGTCTACAGTAGCAGTTTTTATATTTAGGTTCCCCTCTGTTCCCCTCTATATAGATAGATGAATTTGGAACTCTAAATCCAACATGGTTTGTAGTAGCTCATTGAAACTTGAAAAAATAAAGGAATTCTCTGTTTTGTCTCTATGGTTTGTTTCTTCTTCAAGTAGCCCTACGAACAGACTGTGGAAAAGCACTTTCATCGAGAGGGGTTGCCAAGCTTCTAAGAATTAACGAGTTTCCGAAATACCAGCAAATATTTATTCACCCAATCTTGATGATACTTGGTGGTAATGATCAGTACACAAATCCCACTTGACTCACCAAATTTTGTTCTTCTAGGTTGATGCGTTCGTCTACAGTAGCAGTTTATATTTAGGTTTCACTCTGTTCTCTCCTATATAGATAGATGAATTTGGAACTCTAAATGCAACATGGTTCGTAGTAGCTCTTTGAAACTTGACAAAATTAAGGAGTTCTCAGTTTTATCTCTATGGTTTGTTTCCTCTTCAAGTAGCCCTAGGCACATACTGTGGAATAGCACTTTCATTGAGAGGGGTTTCTAAGATTCTAAGAATTAACGAGTTTCCGAAATACCAGCAAATATTTTTTCACCCAATCTTGATGATACTTGGTAGTAATGATCAGTACCCAAATCCCACTTGGCTCACCAAATTTTGTTTTTCTAGGTTGAAGCGTTCGTGTACAGTAGCAGTTTTTATTTTTAGGTTTCCCTCTGTTCTCTCCTATATGTATAGATGAATTTGGGACTCTAGATCCAACATGGATTGTAGTAATTATTTGAAACTTGACAAAATAAAGGAGCTCTCAGTTTTGTCTCTATGGTTTGTTTCCTCTTCAAGTAGCCCTAGGCACAGACGGTGGAAAAGCACTTTCATCGAGAGGGGTTGCCAAGCTTCTAAGAATTAACGTGTTTCCGAAATACCAGCAAATATTTTTTCACCCAATCTTGATTATACTTGGTGGTAATGATCAGTACAGAAATCCCACTTGGCTCACCAAATTTTGTTCTTCTAGTTTGAAGTGTTCGTCTACAGTAGCAGTTTTTATATTTAGGTTTCCCTCTGTTCTCTCCTATATAGATAGATGAATTTGGAACTCTAAACCCAACATGGTTCGTAGTAGCTCTTTGAAAGTTGACAAAATAACGGAGTTCTCAGTTTTGTCTCTATGGTTTGTTTCCTCTTCAAGTAGCCCTAGGCACAGACTGTGGAAAAGCACTTTCATCGAGAGGGGTTGCCAAGCTTCTAAGAATTAACGAGTTTCCGAAATACCAGCAAATATTTTTTCACCCAATCTTGATGATACTTGGTCGTCATGATCACTACACTAGTCCCACTTGTCTCACCAAATTTTATTCTTCTAGGTTGATTCGTTCGTCTACAGTAGCAGTTTATATTTAGGTGTCACTCTGTTCTCTCCTATATAGATAGATGAATTTGGAACTCTAAATCCAACATGTTTCGTAGTAGCTCTTTGAAAGTTGACAAAATAAAGGAGTTCCCAGTTTTGTCTCTATGGTTTGTTTCTTCTTCAAGTAGCCCTAGGCACAGACTGTGGAAAAGCACTTTCCTCGAGCGGGGATGCCAAGCTTCTAAGAATTAACGAGTTTCCGAAATACCAGCAAACATTTTTTCACCCAATCTTGATGATACTTGGTTGTAATGATCAGTACACAAATCCCACTTGGCTCACCAAATTTTGTTCTCTAGGTTGAAGCGTTCGTCTACAGTAGGAGTTTATATTTAGGTTTCACACTGTTCTCTCCTATACAGATAGATGAATTTGGAACTCTCAATCCAACATGGTTCGTAGTAGCTCTTTGAAACTTGACAAAATAAAGGAGTTCTCAGATTTGTCTCTATGGTTTGTTTCCTCTTCAAGTAGCCCTAGGCACAGACTGTGGAAAAGCACTTTCATCGATAGGGGTTGACAAGCTTCTAAGAATTAACGAGTTTCCGAAATACCAGCAAGTATTTTTTTCACCCAATCTTGATCATACTTGGTGGTAATGATCAGTACACAAATCCACTTGGCTCACCAAATTTTGTTCTTCCAAGTTGAAGCGTTTGTGTACAGTAGCAGTTTTTATATTTAGGTTTCCCTCTGTTCTCTCCTATATGGATAGATGAATTTGGAACTCTAAACCCAACATGGATTGTAGTAATTCTTTGAAACTTGACAAAATAAAGGAGTTCTCAGTTTTGTCTTTATGGTTTGTTGCCTCTTCAAGTAGCCCTATTCACAGACTGTGGAATAGCACTTTCATCGAGAGGGTAGCCAAGCTTCTAATTAACGAGTTTCCGAAATACCAGCAAATATTTTTTCACCCAATCTTGATTATATTGGTGGTAATGATCACTACACAGATCCCACTGGGCTTACCAAATTTTGTTCTTCTAGGTGAAGCGTTCGTCTACAGTAGCAATTTTTATATTTAGGTTTCCATCTGTTCTCTCCTATATAGATAGATAAATTTGGAACTCTAAATCCAACATGGTTTTTAGTAGCTCTTTGAAACTTGACAAAATAAAGGAGTTCTCACTTTTGTCTCTCTGGTTTCTTTCCTCTTCAAGTAGCCCTAGGCACAGACTGTGGAAAAGCACTTTCATCGAGAGGTGTTGCCAAGCTTCTAAGAATTAACGAGTTTCCGAAATACCAGCAATTATTTTTTCACCCAATCTTGATGATACTTGGTGGTAATGATCAGTACACAAATCCCACTTGCCTCACCAAATTTTGTTCTTCTAGGTTGAAGCGTTCGTCTGCAGTAGCAGTTTTTATTTTAAGGTTTCCCTCTGTTCTCTCCTATATAGATAGATGAATTTGGAACTCTAAATTCAACATGGTTCGTAGTAGCTCTTTGAAACTTGACAAAATAAAGGAGTTCTCAGTTTTGTCTCTGTGGTTTGTTTCCTCTTCAAGTAGCCCTAAGCACGGACTGTGGAAAAGCACTTTCATTGAGAGGGGTTGCCAAGTTTCTAAGAATTAACGAGATTCCGAAAGCAGCAATTATTTTTTCACCCAATCTTGATGATACTTGGTGGTAATGATCAGTACACAAATCCCACTTGGCTCACCAAATTTTGTTCTTCTAGGTTGAAGCGTTCATCTACAGTAGCAGTTTATATATTTAGTTTTCCCTCTGTTCTCTCTTATACAGATAGATTAATTTGGAACTCTAAATCCAACATGGTTCGTAGTAGCTCGTTGAAACTTGACAAAATAAAGGAGTTCTCAGTTTTGTCTCTGTGGTTTGTTTCCTCTTCAAGTAGCCCTAGGCAGAGACTGTGGAAAAGCACTTTCATTGAGAGGTGTTTCCAAGTTTCTAAGAATTAACGAGTTTCTGAAATACCAGCAAATATTTTTTCACCCAATCTTGATGATACTTGGTGGTAGTGATCAGAACACAAATCCCACTTGGCTCACCAAATTTTGTTCTTCTAGGTTGAAGCGTTCGTCTGCAGTAGCAGTTTATATATTTAGTTTTCCCTCTGTTCTCTCTTATACAGATAGATTAATTTGGAACTCTAAATCCAACATGGTTCGTAGTAGCTCTTTGAAACTTGACAAAATAAAGGAGTTCTCAGTTTTGTCTCTATGGTTTGTTTTCTCTTCAAGTAGCCCTAGGCACAGACTGTGGAAAAGCACTTTCATCGAGAGAGGTTGCAAAGCTTCTAAGAATTAACGAGTTTCCGAAATACCAGCAAACATTTTTTCACCCATTGTTTATGATACTTGGTGGTAATGATCAGTACACAAATCCCACTTGGCTCACCAAATTTTGTTCTTCTAGGTTGAAGCGTTCGTCTACAGTAGCAGTCTTTATATTTAGGTTTAACTCTGTTCTCTCCTAAATAGATAGATGAATTGGAACTCTAAATCCAACATGGCTTGTAGTAGCTCTTTGAAACTTGACAAAATAAAGGAGTTCTCAGTTTTGTCTCTATGGTTTGTTTCTTCTTCAAGTAGCCCTAGGCCCAGACTGTGGAAAAGCACTTTCATTGAGATGGGATGCCAACTTGTAAGAATTAACGAGTTTCCGAAATACCAGTAAATATTTTCTCTCCCAATCTTGAGAATACCTGGTGGTAATGATCAGTACTCAAATCCCACTTGGCTCACAAATTTTTTTCTTCTATGTTGAAGCGTTCGTCTACAGTAGCAGTTTTTATATTTAGGTTTCCCTCTGTTCTCTCCTACATAGATAGATGAATTTGAAACTCTAAATCCAACATGGATTGTAGTAATTCTTTCAAACTTAACAAAATAAAGGACTTCTCATTTTATCTCTATGGTTTGTTTCCTCTTCAAGTAGCCCTTGGCACAGACTGTGGAAAAGCACTTTCATCGAGAGGGGTTGCCAAGCTTCTAAGAATTAACGAGTTTCCGAAATACCAGCAAATATTTTTTAACACAATCTGGATGATACTTGGTGGTAATGATCAGTACACAAATCCCACTTGGCTCACCAAATTTTGTTCTTCTAGGTTGAAGCGTTCGTCTACAGTAGCAGTTTTTATATTTAGGTTCCCCTCTGTTCTCTCCTATAAGGATAGATGAATTTGGAACTCTAAATACAACATGGTTTGTAGTAGCTCTTTGAAACTTGACAAAATAAAAGAGTTCTCAGTTTTGTCTCTATGGTTTGTTTCCTCGTCAAGTAGCCCTAGGCACAGACTGTGGAAAAGCACTTTCAGCGAGAGGGGTTGCCAAGCTTCTAAGAATTAACGAGTTTCCGAAATACCATCAAATATTTTTTCACCCAATCTTGATGATACTAGGTGGTAATGATCAGTACATAAATCCCACTTGGCTCACCAAATTTTGTTCTTCTAGGTTGAAGCGTTCGTCTACAGTAGCAGTTTTTATATTTAGGTTTCCCTCTGCTCTCTCCTATATAGATAGATGAATTTTTAACTCTAAATCCAACATGGTTCATAGTAGCTCTTTGAAACTTGACAAAATAAAGGAGTTCTCAGTTTTGTCTCTATGGTTGGTTTCCTCGTCATGTAGCCCTAGGCACAGACTGTGGAAAAGCACTTTCATCGATAGGGGTTGCCAAGCTTCTAAGAATTAACGAGTTTCCGAAATACCAGCAAGTATTTTTTTCACCCAATCTTGATCATACTTGGTGGTAATGATCAGTACACAAATCCACTTGGCTCACAAAATTTTGTTCTTCCAAGTTTAAGCGTTTGTGTACAGTAGCAGTTTTTATATTTAGGTTTCCCTCTGTTCTCTCCTATATGGATAGATGAATTTGGAACTCTAAACCCAACATGGATTGTAGTAATTCTTTGAAACTTGACAAAATAAAGGAGTTCTCAGTTTTGTCTCTATGGTTTGTTTCCTCTTCAAGTAGCCCTAGGCACAGACTGTGGAATAACACTTCCATCGAGAGGGTTGCCATGCTTCTAATTAACAGGTTTCCGAAATACCAGCAAATATTTTTTCACCCAATCTTGATTATATTGGTGGTAATGATCACTACACAGATCCCACTGGGCTTACCAAATTTTGTTCTTCTAGGTGAAGCGTTCGTCTACAGTAGCAATTTTTATATTTAGGTTTCCCCCTGTTCTCTCCTATATAGATAAATAAATTTGGAACTCTAAATCCAACATGGTTTTTAGTAGCTCTTTGAAACTTGACAAAATAAAGGAGTTCTCACTTTTGTCTCTATGGTTTGTTTCCTCTTCAAGTAGCCCTAGGCACAGACTGTGGAAAAGCACTTTCATCGAGAGGTGTTGCCAAGCTTCTAAGAATTAACGAGTTTCCGAAATACCAGCAATTATTTTTTCACCCAATCTTGATGATACTTGGTGGTAATGATCAGTACACAAATCCCACTTGGCTCAGCAAATTTTGTTCTTCTAGGTTGAAGCGTTCGTCTGCAGTAGCAGTTTTTATTTTAAGGTTTCCCTGTGTTCTCTCCTATATAGATAGATGAATTTGGAACTCTAAATTCAACATGGTTCGTAGTAGCTCTTTGAAACTTGACAAAATAAAGGAGTTCTCAGTTTTGTCTCTGTGGTTTGTTTCCTCTTCAAGTAGCCCTAGGCAGAGACTGTGGAAAAGCACTTTCATTGAGAGGTGTTGCCAAGTTTCTAAGAATTAACGAGATTCCGAAATACCAGCAATTATTTTTTCACCAAATCTTGATGATACTTGGTGGTAATGATCAGTACTCAAATCCCACTTGGCTCACCAAATTTTGTTCTTCTAGGTTGAAGCGTTCATCTACAGTAGCAGTTTATATATTTAGTTTTCCCTCTGTTCTCTCTTATACAGATAGATTAATTTGGAACTCTAAATCCAACATGGTTCGTAGTAGCTCTTTGAAACTTGACAAAATAAAGGAGTTCTCAGTTTTGTCTCTGTGGTTTGTTTCCTCTTCAAGTAGCCCTAGGCAGAGACTGTGGAAAAGCACTTTCATCGAGAGAGGTTGCCAAGCTTCTAAGAATTAACGAGTTTCCGAAATACCAGCAAACATTTTTTCACCCATTGTTTATGATACTTGGTGGTAATGATCAGTACACAAATCCCACTTGGCTCACCAAATTTTGTTCTTCTAGGTTGAAGCGTTCGTCTACAGTAGCAGTCTTTATATTTAGGTTTAACTCTGTTCTCTCCTAAATAGATAGATGAATTGGAACTCTAAATCCAACATGGCTTGTAGTAGCTCTTTGAAACTTGACAAAATAAAGGAGTTCTCAGTTTTGTCTCTATGGTTTGTTTCTTCTTCAAGTAGCCCTAGGCACAGACTGTGGAAAAGCACTTTCATTGAGATGGGATGCCAACTTGTAAGAATTAACGAGTTTCCGAAATACCAGCAAATATTTTCTCTCCCAATCTTGAGAATACCTGGTGGTAATGATCAGTACTCAAATCCCACTTGGCTCACAAATTTTGGTCTTCTATGTTGAAGCGTTCGTCTACAGTAGCAGTTTTTATATTTAGGTTTCCCTCTGTTCTCTCCTACATAGATAGATGAATTTGAAACTCTAAATCCAACATGGATTGTAGTAATTCTTTCAAACTTAACAAAATAAAGGATTTCTCATTTTATCTCTATGGTTTGTTTCCTCTTCAAGTAGCCCTTGGCACAGACTGTGGAAAAGCACTTTCATCGAGAGGGGTTGCCAAGCTTCTAAGAATTAACGAGTTTCCGAAATACCAGCAAATATTTTTTAACACAATCTGGATGATACTTGGTGGTAATGATCAGTACACAAATCCCACTTGGCTCACCAAATTTTGTTCTTCTAGGTTGAAGCGTTCGTCTACAGTAGCAGTTTTTATATTTAGGTTCCCCTCTGTTCTCTCCTATAAGGATAGATGAATTTGGAACTCTAAATACAACATGGTTTGTAGTAGCTCTTTGAAACTTGACAAAATAAAGGAGTTCTCAGTTTTGTCTCTATGGTTTGTTTCCTCGTCAAGTAGCCCTAGGCACAGACTGTGGAAAAGCACTTTCATCGAGAGGGGTTGCCAAGCTTCTAAGAATTAACAAGTTTCCGAAATACCAGCAAATATTTTTTCACCCAATCATGATGATACTAGGTGGTAATGATCAGTACATAAATCCCACTTGGCTCACCAAATTTTGTTCTTCTAGGTTGAAGCGTTCGTCTACAGTAGCAGTTTTTATATTTAGGTTTCCCTCTGCTCTCTCATATATAGATAGATGAATTTGGAACTCTAAATCCAACATGGTTCATAGTAGCTCTTTGAAACTTGACAAAATAAAGGAGTTCTCAGTTTTGTCTCTATGGTTTGTTTCCTCGTCAAGTAGCCCTAGGCACAGACTGTGGAAAAGCACTGTCATTTAGAGGCGTTGCCAAGCTTCTAAGAATTAACGAGTTTCCGAAATACCAGCAAACATTTTTTCACCCAATATTGATGATACTTGGTGGTAATGATCACTACACAAATCCGACTTGGCTCACCAAATTTTGTTCTTCTAGGTTGAAGCGTTCGTCTACAGTAGCAGTTTTTATATTTAGGTTTCCCTCTGTCTCCCTATATAGATAGATGAATTTGGAACTCTAAATCCAACATGGTTTGTAGTAGCTCTTTGAAACTTGACAAAATAAAGGAGTTCTCAGTTTTGTCTCTATTGTTTGTTTCCTCTTCAAGTTGCCCTAGGCACATACTGTGGAAAAGCACTTTCATTGAGAGGGGTTGCCAAGATTATAAGAATTAACGAGTTTCCGAAATACCAGCAAATATTTTTTCACCCAATCTTGATGATACTTGGTGGTAATGATCAGTACACAAATCTCACTTGGCTCACCAAATTTTGTTCTTCTAGGGTGAAGCGTTCGTCTACAGTAGCAGTTTTTATATTTAGGTTTCCTTCTGTCTCCCTATATAGATAGATGAATTTGGAACTCTCAATCCAACATGGTTCGTAGTAGCTCTTTGAAACTTGACAAAATAAAGGAGTTCTCAGATTTGTCTCTATGGTTTGTTTCCTCTTCAAGTAGCCCTAGGCACAGACTGTGGAAAAGCACTTTCATCGATAGGGGTTGCCAAGCTTCTAAGAATTAACGAGTTTCCGAAATACCAGCAAGTATTTTTTTCACCCAATCTTGATCATAATTGGTGGTAATGATCAGTACACAAATCCACTTGGCTCACCAAATTTTGTTCTTCCAAGGTGAAGCGTTTGTGTACAGTAGCAGTTTTTATATTTAGGTTTCCCTCTGTTCTCTCCTATATGGATAGATGAATTTGGAACTCTAAACCCAACATGGATTGTAGTAATTCTTTGAAACTTGACAAAATAAAGGAGTTCTCAGTTTTGTCTCTATGGTTTGTTTTCTCTTCAAGTAGCCCTAGGCACAGACTGTGGAATAGCACTTTCATCGAGAGGGTTGCCAAGCTTCTAATTAACGAGTTTCCGAAATACCAGCAAATATTTTTTCACCCAATCTTGATTATATTGGTGGTAATGATCACTACACAGATCCCACTGGGCTTACCAAATTTTGTTCTTCTAGGTGAAGCGTTCGTCTACAGTAGCAATTTTTATATTTAGGTTTCCCTCTGTTCTCTATTATATAGATAAATAAATTTGGAACTCTAAATCCAACATGGTTTTTAGTAGCTCTTTGAAACTTGACAAAATAAAGGAGTTCTCACTTTTGTCTCTATGGTTTTTTTCCTCTTCAAGTAGCCCTAGGCACAGACTGTGGAAAAGCACTTTCATCGAGAGGTGTTGCCAAGCTTCTAAGAATTAACGAGTTTCCGAAATACCAGCAATTATTTTTTCACCCAATCTTGATGATACTTGGTGGTAATGATCAGTACACAAATCCCACTTGGCTCAGAAAATTTTGTTCTTCTAGGTTGAAGCGTTCGTCTGCAGTAGCAGTTTTTATTTTAAGGTTTCCCTCTGTTCTCTCCTATATAGATAGATGAATTTGGAAGTCTAAATTCAACATGGTTCGTAGTAGCTCTTTGAAACTTGACAAAATAAAGGAGTTCTCAGTTTTGTCTCTGTGGTTTGTTTCCTCTTCAAGTAGCCCTAGGCAGAGACTGTGGAAAAGCACTTTCATTGAGAGGTGTTGCCAAGTTTCTAAGAATTAACGAGATTCCGAAATACCAGCAATTATTTTTTCACCCAATCTTGATGATACTTGGTGGTAATGATCAGTACACAAATCCCACTTGGGTCACCAAATTTTGTTCTTCTAGGTTGAAGCGTTCATCTACAGTAGCAGTTTATATATTTAGTTTTCCCTCTGTTCTCTCTTATACAGGTAGATTAATTTGGAACTCTAAATCCAACATGGTTCGTAGTAGCTCTTTGAAACTTGACAAAATAAAGGAGTTCTCAGTTTTGTCTCTGTGGTTTGTTTCCTCTTCAAGTAGCCCTAGGCAGAGACTGTGGAAAAGCACTTTCATTGAGAGGTGTTTCCACGTTTCTAAGAATTAACGAGTTTCCGAAATACCAGCAAATATTTTTTCACCCAATCTTGATGATACTTGGTGGTAATGATCAGTACACAAATCCCACTTGGCTCACCAAATTTTGTTCTTCTAGGTTGAAGCGTTCGTCTGCAGTAGCAGTTTATTTATTTAGTTTTCCCTCTGTTCTCTCTTATACAGATAGATTAATTTGGAACTCTAAATCCAACATGGTTCGTAGTAGCTCTTTGAAACTTGACAAAATAAAGGAGTTCTCAGTTTTGTCTCTATGGTTTGTTTCTTCTTCAAGTAGCCCTAGGCACAGACTGTGGAAAAGCACTTTCATTGAGATGGGATGCCAACTTGTAAGAATTAACGAGTTTCCGAAATACCAGCAAATATTTTCTCTCCCAATCTTGAGGATACCTGGTGGTAATGATCAGTACTCAAATCCCACTTGGCTCACAAATTTTGGTCTTCTATGTTGAAGCGTTCGTCTACAGTAGCAGTTTTTATATTTAGGTTTCCCTCTGTTCTCTCCTACATAGATAGATGAATTTGAAACTCTAAATCCAACATGGATTGTAGTAATTCTTTCAAACTTAACAAATTAAAGGACTTCTCATTTTATCTCTATGGTTTGTTTCCTCTTCAAGTAGCCCTTGGCACAGACTGTGGAAAAGCACTTTCATCGAAAGGGGTTGCCAAGCTTCTAAGAATTAACGAGTTTCCGAAATACCAGCAAATATTTTTTAACACAATCTGGATGATACTTGGTGGTAATGATCAGTACACAAATCCCACTTGGCTCACCAAATTTTGTTCTTCTAGGTTGAAGCGTTCGTCTACAGTAGCAGTTTTTATATTTAGGTTCCCCTCTGTTCTCTTATAAGGATATATGAATTTGGAACTCTAAATACAACATGGTTCATAGTAGCTCTTTGAAACTTGACAAAATAAAGGAGTTCTCAGTTTTGTCTCTATGGTTTGTTTCCTCGTCAAGTAGCCCTAGGCACAGACTGTGGAAAAGCACTGTCATTGAGAGGCGTTGCCAAGCTTCTAAGAATTAACGAGTTTCCGAAATACCAGCAAACATTTTTTCACCCAATATTGATGATACTTGGTGGTAATGATCACTACACAAATCCGACTTGGCTCACCAAATTTTGTTCTTCTAGGTTGAAGCGTTCGTCTACAGTAGCAGTTTTTATATTTAGGTTTCCCTCTGTCTCCCTATATAGATAGATGAATTTGGAACCTCTAAATTAAACATGGTTTGTAGTAGCTCTTTGAAACTTGAAAAAATAAAGGAGTTCTCAGTTTTGTCTCTATTGTTTGTTTCCTCTTCAAGTTGCCCTAGGCCACATACTGTGGAAAAGCACTTTCATTGAGAGGGGTTGCCAAGATTATAAGAATTAACGAGTTTCCGAAATACCAGCAAATATTTTTTCACCAAATCTTGATGATACTTGGTGGTAATGATCAGTACACAAATCCCACTTGGCTCACCAAATTTTGTTCTTCTAGGGTGAAGCGTTCGTCTACAGTAGCAGTTTTTATATTTAGGTTTCCCTCTATCTCCCTATATAGATAGATGAATTTGGAACTCTAAATCCAACATGGTTTGTAGTAGCTCTTTGAAACTTGACAATATAAAGGAGTTCTCAGTTTTGTCTCTATGGTTTGTTTCCTCTTCAAGTTGCCCTAGGCACATACTGTGGAAAAGCACTTTCATTGAGAGGGGTTGCCAAGATTCTAAGAATTAACGAGTTTCCGAAATACCAGCAAATATTTTTTCACCCAATCTTGAAGATACTTGGTGGTAATGATCAGTACACATATCCCACTTGGCTCACCAAATTTTGTTCATCTAGGGTGAAGCGTTCGTCTACAGTAGCAGTTTTTATATTTAGGTTTCCCTCTGTTCTCTCCTATATAGATAGAAGTATTTGGAACTCTAAATCCAACATTGTTTGTAGTAGCTCTTGGAAACTTGACATTATAAAGAAGTTTTCAGTTTTGTCTCTGTGGTTTGTTTCCTCTTCAAGTAGCCCTAGGCAGAGACTGTGGAAAAGCACTTTCATTGAGGGGGGTTACCATTTTTTAAGAATTAACGAGTTTCCGAAATACCAGCAAATATTTTTTCACCCAATCTTGATGATACTTGGTGGTAATGATCAGTACACAAATCCCACTTGGCTCACCAAATTTTGTTCTTCTAGGTTGAAGCGTTCGTCTACAGTATCAGTTTTTATATTTAGGTTTCCCTCTGCTCTCTCCTATATAGATAGATGAATTTGGAACTCTAAATTCAACATGGTTCGTAGTAGCTCTTTGAAACTTGACAAAATAAAGGAGTTCTTAGTTTTGTCTCTATGGTTTGTTTCCTCTTCAAGTAGCCCTAGGCACAGACTGTGGAAAAGCACTTTCATCGAGAGGGGTTGCCAAGCTTCTAAGAATTAACGAGTTCCCGAATATCAGCAATTATTTTTTCACCCAATCTTGATGATACTTGGTGGTAAGGATCAGTACACAAATCCTACTTGGCTCACCAAAATTTTGTTCTTCTAGGGTGAAGCGTTCGTCTGCAGTAGCAGTTTTTATTTTAAGGTTTCCCTCTGTTCTCTCCTATATAGATAGATGAATTTGGAACTCTAAATTCAACATGGTTTCGTAGTAGCTCTTTGAAACTTGACAAATAAAGGAGTTCTCAGTTTTGTCTCTGTGGTTTGTTTCCTCTTCAAGTAGCCCTAGGCAGAGACTGTGGAAAAGCACTTTCATTGAGAGGTGTTGCCAAGTTTCTAAGAATTAACGAGATTCCGAAATACCAGCAATTATTTTTTCACCCAATCTTGATGATACTTGGTGGTAATGATCAGTACACAAATCCCACTTGGCTCACCAAATTTTGTTCTTCTAGGTTGAAGCGTTCATCTACAGTAGCAGTTTATATATTTAGTTTTCCCTCTGTTCTCTCTTATACAGATAGATTAATTTGGAACTCTAAATCCAACATGGTTCGTAGTAGCTCTTTGAAACTTGACAAAATAAAGGAGTTCTCAGTTTTGTCTCTGTGGTTTGTTTCCTCTTCAAGTAGCCCTAGGCAGAGACTGTGGAAAAGCACTTTCATTGAGAGGTGTTTCCAAGTTTCTAAGAATTAACGAGTTTCCGAAATACCAGCAAATATTTTTTCACCCAATCTTGATGATACTTGGTGGTAATGATCAGTACACAAATCCCACTTGGCTCACCAAATTTTGTTCTTCTAGGTTGAAGCGTTCGTCTGCAGTAGCAGTTTATATATTTAGTTTTCCCTCTGTTCTCTCTTATACAGATAGATTAATTTGGAACTCTAAATCCAACATGGTTCGTAGTAGCTCTTTGAAACTTACAAAATAAAGGAGTTTTCAGTTTGTCTCTATGGTTTGTTTCCTCTTCAAGTAGCCCTAGGCACAGACGGTGGAAAAGCACTTTCATCGAGAGAGGTTGCCAAGCTTCTAAGAATTAACGAGTTTCCGAAATACCAGCAAACATTTTTTCACCCATTGTTTGTGATACTTGGTGGTAATGATCAGTACACAAATCCCACTTGGCTCACCAAATTTTGTTCTTCTAGGTTGAAGCGTTCGTCTACAGTAGCAGTCTTTATATTTATGTTTAACTCTTTTCTCTCCTAAATAGATAGATGAATTGGAACTCTAAATCCATCATGGCTTGTAGTAGCTCTTTGAAACTTGACAAAATAAAGGAGTTCTCAGTTTTGTCTCTATGGTTTGTTTCTTCTTCAAGTAGCCCTAGGCACAGACTGTGGAAAAGCACTTTCATTGAGATGGGATGCCAACTTGTAAGAATTAACGAGTTTCCGAAATACCAGCAAATATTTTCTCTCCCAATCTTGATGATACCTGGTGGTAATAATCAGTACTCAAATCCCACTTGGCTCCCAAATTTTGGTCTTCTATGTTGAAGCATTCGTCTACAGTAGCAGTTTTTATATTTAGGTTTCCCTCTGTTCTCTCCAATATAGATAGATGAATTTGAAACTCTAAATCCAACATGGATTGTAGTAATTCTTTCAAACTTAACAAAATAAAGGACTTCTCATTTTATCTCTATGGTTTGTTTCCTCTTCAAGTAGCCCTTGGCACTGACTGTGGAAAAGCACTTTCATCGAGAGGGGTTGCCAAGCTTCTAAGAATTAACGAGTTTCCGAAATACCAGCAAATATTTTTTCACCCAATCTGGATGATACTTGGTGGTAATGATCAGTACACAAATCCCACTTGGCTCACCAAATTTTGTTCTTCTAGGTTGAAGCGTTCGTCTACAGTAGCAGTTTTTATATTTAGGTTGTCCTCTGTTCTCTCCTATAAGGATAGATGAATTTGGAACTCTAAATACAACATGGTTTGTAGTAGCTCTTTGAAACTTGACAAAATAAAGGAGTTCTCTGTTTTGTCTCTATGGTTTGTTTCCTCGTCAAGTAGCCCTAGGCACAGACTGTGGAAAAGGACTTTCATCGAGAGGGGTTGCCAAGCATCTAAGAATTAACGATTTTCCGAAATACCAGCAAATATTTTTTAACCCAATCTTGATGATACTAGGTAGTAATGATCAGTACACAAATCCCACTTGGCACACCAAATTTTGTTCTTCTAGGTTGAAGCGTTCGTCTACAGTAGCAGTTTTTATATTTAGGTTTCAATCTGCTCTCTCCTATATAGATAGATGAATTTGGAACTCTAAATCCAACATGGTTCATAGTAGCTCTTTGAAACTTGACAAAATAAAGGAGTTCTCAGTTTTGTTTCTATGGTTTGTTTCCTCGTCAAGTAGCCCTAGGCACAGACTGTGGAAAAGCACTGTCATTGAGAGGCGTTGCCAAGCTTCTAAGAATTAACGAGTTTCCGAAATACCAGCAAACATTTTTTCACCCAATATTGATGATACTTGGTGGTAATGATCACTACACAAATCCGACTTGGCTCACCAAATTTTGTTCTTCTAGGTTGAAGCGTTCGTACAGCAGCAGTTTTTATATTTAGGTTTCCATCTGTCTCCCTATATAGATAGATGAATTTGGAACTCTAAATCCAACATGTTTTGTAGTAGCTCTTTGAAACTTGACAAAATAAAGGAGTTCTCAGTTTTGTCTCTATGGTTTGTTTCCTCTTCAAGTTGCCCTAGGCACATACTGTGGAAAAGCACTTTCATTGAGAGGGGTTGCCAAGATTCTAAGAATTAACGAGTTTCCGAAATACCAGCAAATATTTTTTCACCCAATCTTGATGATACTTGGTGGTAATGATCAGTACACAAATCCCACTTGGCTCACCAAATTTTGTTCTTCTAGGGTGAAGCGATCGTCTACAGTAGCAGTTTTTATATTTAGGTTTCCCTCTGTTCTCTCCTATATAGATAGAAGTATTTGGAACTCTAAATCCAACATTGTTTGTAGTAGCTCTTGGAAACTTGACATTATAAAGGAGTTTTCAGTTTTGTCTCTGGGGTTTGTTTCCTCTTCAAGTAGCCCTAGGCAGAGACTGTGGAAAAGCACTTTCATTGAGGGGGGTTGCCATGTTTCTAAGAATTAACGAGGTTCCGAAATACCAGCAAATATTTTTTCACCCAATCTTGATGATACTTGCTGGTAATGATCAGTACACAAATCCCACTTGGCTCACCAAATTTTGTTCTTCTAGGTTGAAGCATTCGTCTACAGTAGCAGTTTTTATATTTAGGTTTCCCTCTGCTCTCTCCTATATAGATAGATGAATTTGGAACTCTAAATCCAACATGGCTGGTAGTAGCTCTTTGAAACTTGACAAAATAAAGGAGTTCTCAGTTTTGTCTCTATGGTTTGTTTCCTCGTCAAGTAGCCCTAGGCACAGTCTGTGGAAAAGCACTGTCATTGAGAGGCGTTGCCAAGCTTCTAAGAATCAACGAGTTTCCAAAATACCAGCACACATTTTTTCACCCAATCCTGATGATACTTGGTGGTAATGATCACTACACAAATCCGACTTGGCTCACCAAATTTTTTTTCTAGGTTGAAGCGTTCGTCTACAGTAGCAGTTTTTATATTTAGGTTTCCCTCTGTCTCCCTATATAGATAGATGAATTTGGAACTCTAAATCCAACATGGTTTGTAGTAGCTCTTTGAAACTTGACAAAATAAAGGAGTTCTCAGGTTTGTCTCTATGGTTTGTTTCCTCGTCAAGTAGCCCTAGGCACAGACTGTGGAAAAGCACTGTCATTGAGAGGCGTTGCCAAGCTTCTAAGAATTAACGAGTTTCTGAAATACCAGCAAACATTTTTTCACCCAATCTTGATGATACTTGGTGGTAATGATCAGTACACGAATCCGACTTGGCTCACCAAATTTTGTTCTTCTAGGTTGAAGCGTGCGTCTACAGTAGCAGTTTATATTTAGGTTTCACTCTGTTCTCTCCTATATAGATAGATGAATTTGGAACTCTAAATCCAACATGGTTCGTAGTAGCTCTTTGAAACTTGACAAAATAAAGGAGTTCTCAGTTTTGTCTCTTTGGTTTGTTTCCTCTTCAAGTAGCCCTAGGCACAGACTGTGGAAAAGCACTTTCATCGAAAGGGGTTGCAAAGCTTCTAAGAATTAACGAGTTTCCGAAATACCAGCAAATATTTTTTCACCCAATCTTGATGATACTTGGTGGTAATGATCACTACACAAATCCGACTTGGCTCACCAAATTTTGTTCTTCTAGGTTGAAGCGTTCGTCTACAGTAGCAGTTTTTATATTTAGGTTTCCCTCTGTTCTCTCCTATATAGATAGATGAATTTGGAACTCCAAATACAACATGGTTCGTAGTAGCTCTTTGAAACTTGACAAAATAAAGGAGTTCTCAGTTTTGCCTCTATAGTTTGTTTCCTCTTCAAGTTGCCCTAGGCACATACTGTGGAAAAGCACTTTCATTGAGAGGGGTTTCCAAGCTTCTAAGAATTAACGAGTTTATGAAACACCAGCAAATATTTTTTCACCCAATCTTGATGATACTTGGTGGTAATGATCAGTACACAAATCCCACTTGGCTCACCAAATTTTGTTCTTCTAGGTTGAAGCGTTCGTCTACAGTAGCAGTTTTTATATTTAGGTTTCCCTCTGTTCTCTCCTATATAGATAGATGAATTTGGAACTCCAAATCCAACATGGTTCGTAGTAGCTCTTTGAAACTTGACAAAATAAACGAGTTCTCAGTTTTGTCTCTATGGTTTGTTTCCTCTTCAAGGAGCCCTAGGCACAGACTGTGGAAAATCACTTTCATTGAGAAGGGTTGCCAATCTCCTAAGAATTAATGATTTTCAGAAATACCAGCAAATATTTTTTAACCCAATCTTGATAATACTTGGTGGTAATGATCAGTACACAAATCCCACTTGGCTCACCAAATTTTGTTCTTCTAGGGTGTAGTGTTCGTCTACAGTAGCAGTTTTTATATTTAGGTTTCCCTCTGTTCTCTCCTATATAGATAGAAGTATTTGGAACTCTAAATCCAACATTGTTTGTAGTAGCTCTTGGAAACTTGATATTATAAAGGAGTTTTCAGTTTTGTCTCTGGGGTTTGTTTCCTCTTCAAGTAGCCCTAGGCAGAGACTGTGGAAAAGCACTTTCATTGAGGGGGGTTGCCATTTTTCTAAGAATTAACGAGTTTCTGAAATACCAGCAAATATTTTTTCACCCAATCTTGATGATACTTGGTGGTAATGATCAGTACAAAAATCCGACTTGGCTCACCAAATTTTGTTCTTCTAGGTTGTAGCGTTCGTCTACAGTATCAGTTTTTATATTTAGGTTTCCCTCTTCTCTCTCCTATATAGATAGATGAATTTGGAACTGTAAATCCAACATGGTTCGTAGTAGCTCTTTGAAACTTGACAAAATAAACGAGTTCTCAGTTTTGTCTCTATGGTTTGTTTCCTCTTCACGTAGCCCTAGACACAGACTGTGGAAAAGCACTGTCATTGAGAGGCGTTGCCAAGCTTCTAAGAATTAACGAGTTTCCGAAATACCAGCACACATTTTTTCACCCAATCCTGATGATACTTGGTGGTAATGATCACTACACAAATCCGACTTGGCTCACCAAATTTTTCTTCTAGGTTGAAGCGTTCGTCTACAGTAGCAGTTTTTATATTTAGGTTTCCCTCTGTCTCCCTATATAGATAGATGAATTTGGAACTCTAAATCCAACATGGTTTGTAGTAGCTCTTTGAAACTTGACAAAATAAAGGAGTTCTCAGGTTTGTTTCTATGGTTTGTTTCCTCGTCAAGTAGCCCTAGGCACAGACTGTGGAAAAGCACTGACATTGAGAGGCGTTGCCAAGCTTCTAAGAATTAACGAGTTTCCGAAATACCAGCAAACATTTTTTCACCCAATCTTGATGATACTTGGTGGTAATGATCAATACACAAATCCGACTTGGCTCACCAAATTTTGTTCTTCTAGGTTGAAGCGTGCGTCTACAGTAGCAGTTTATATTTAGGTTTCCCTCTGTTCTCTCCTATATAGATAGATGAATTTGGAACTCTAAATCCAACATGGTTCATAGTAGCTCTTTGAAACTTGACAAAATAAAGGAGTTCTCAGTTTTGTCTCTTTGGTTTGTTTTCTCTTCAAGTAGCCCTAGGCACAGACTGTGGAAAAGCACTTTCATCGAAAGGGGTTGCAAAGCTTCTAAGAATTAACGAGTTTCCGAAATACCAGCAAATATTTTTTCACCCAATCTTGATGATACTTGGTGGTAATGATCAGTACACAAATCCCACTTGGCTCACCAAATTTTGTTCTTCTAGGTTGAAGCGTTCGTCTGCAGTAGCAGTTTTTATATTTAGGTTTCCCTCTGTTCTCTCCTATATAGATAGATGAATTTGGAACTCTAAATTCAACATGGTTCGTAGTAGCTCTTTGAAACTTGAAAAAATAAAGGAGTTCTCAGTTTTGTCTCTATGGTTTGTTTCCTCTTCAAGTAGCCCTAGGCACAGACTGTGGAAAAGCACTTTCATCGAGAGGGGTTGCCAAGTCTAAGAATTAACGAGTTCCCGAAATATCAGCAATTATTTTTTCACCCAATCTTGATGATACTTGGTGGTAAGGATCAGTACACAAATCCTACTTGGCTCACCAAATTTTGTTCTTCTAGGGTGAAGCGTTCGTCTGCAGTAGCAGTTTTTATTTTAAGGTTTCCCTCTGTTCTCTCCTATATAGATAGATGAATTTGGAACTCTAAATTCAACATGGAACGTAGTAGCTCTTTGAAACTTGACAAAATAAAGGAGTTCTCAGTTTTGTCTCTGTGGTTTGTTTCCTCTTCAAGTAGCCCTAGGCAGAGACTGTGGAAAAGCACTTTCATTGAGAGGTGTTGCCAAGTTTCTAAGAATTAACGAGATTCCGAAATACCAGCAATTATTTTTTCACCCAATCTTGATGATACTTGGTGGTAATGATCAGTACACAAATCCCACTTGGCTCACCAAATTTTGTTCTTCTAGGTTGAAGCGTTCATCTACAGTAGCAGTTTATATATTTAGTTTTCCCTCTGTTCTCTCTTATACAGATAGATTAATTTGGAACTCTAAATCCAACATGGTTCGTAGTAGCTCTTTGAAACTTGACAAAATAAAGGAGTTCTCAGTTTTGTCTCTGTGGTTTGTTTCCTCTTCAAGTAGCCCTAGGCAGAGACTGTGGAAAAGCACTTTCATTGAGAGGTGTTTCCAAGTTTCTAGAATTAACGAGTTTCCGAAATACCAGCAAATATTTTTTCACCCAATCTTGATGATACTTGGTGGTAATGATCAGTACACAAATCCCACTTGGCTCACCAAATTTTGTTCTTCTAGGTTGAAGCGTTCGTCTGCAGTAGCAGTTTATATATTTAGTTTTCCCTCTGTTCTCTCTTATACAGATAGATTAATTTGGAACTCTAAATCCAACATGGTTCGTAGTAGCTCTTTGAAACTTGACAAAATAAAGGAGTTTTCAGTTTGTCTCTATGGTTTGTTTCCTCTTCAAGTAGCCCTAGGCACAGACGGTGGAAAAGCACTTTCATCGAGAGAGGTTGCCAAGCTTCTAAGAATTAACGAGTTTCTGAAATACCAGCAAACATTTTTTCACCCATTGTTTGTGATACTTGGTGGTAATGATCAGTACACAAATCCCACTTGGCTCACCAAATTTTGTTCTTCTAGGTTGAAGCGTTCGTCTACAGTAGCAGTCTTTATATTTATGTTTAACTCTTTTCTCTCCTAAATAGATAGATGAATTGGAACTCTAAATCCATCATGGCTTGTAGTAGCTCTTTGAAACTTGACAAAATAAAGGAGTTCTCAGTTTTGTCTCTATGGTTTGTTTCTTCTTCAAGTAGCCCTAGGCACAGACTGTGGAAAAGCACTTTCATTGAGATGGGATGCCAACTTGTAAGAATTAACGAGTTTCCGAAATACCAGCAAATATTTTCTCTCCCAATCTTGATGATACCTGGTGGTAATAATCAGTACTCAAATCCCACTTGGCTCCAAATTTTGGTCTTCTATGTTGAAGCGTTCGTCTACAGTAGCAGTTTTTATATTTAGGTTTCCCTCTGTTCTCTCCAATATAGATAGATGAATTTGAAACTCTAAATCCAACATGGATTGTAGTAATTCTTTCAAACTTAACAAAATAAAGGACTTCTCATTTTATCTCTATGGTTTGTTTCCTCTTCAAGTAGCCCTTGGCACTGACTGTGGAAAAGCACTTTCATCGAGAGGGGTTGCCAAGCTTCTAAGAATTAACGAGTTTCCGAAATACCAGCAAATATTTTTTCACCCAATCTGGATGATACTTGGTGGTAATGATCAGTACACAAATCCCACTTGGCTCACCAAATTTTGTTCTTCTAGGTTGAAGCGTTCGTCTACAGTAGCAGTTTTTATATTTAGGTTGTCCTCTGTTCTCTCCTATAAGGATAGATGAATTTGGAACTCTAAATACAACATGGTTTGTAGTAGCTCTTTGAAACTTGACAAAATAAAGGAGTTCTCTGTTTTGTCTCTATGGTTTGTTTCCTCGTCAAGTAGCCCTAGGCACAGACTGTGGAAAAGCACTTTCATCGAGAGGGGTTGCCAAGCATCTAAGAATTAACGATTTTCCGAAATACCAGCAAATATTTTTTAACCCAATCTTGATGATACTAGGTAGTAATGATCAGTACACAAATCCCACTTGGCACACCAAATTTTGTTCTTCTAGGTTGAAGCGTTCGTCTACAGTAGCAGTTTTTATATTTAGGTTTCAATCTGCTCTCTCCTATATAGATAGATGAATTTGGAACTCTAAATCCAACATGTTTCATAGTAGCTCTTTGAAACTTGACAAAATAAAGGAGTTCTCAGTTTTGTTTCTATGGTTTGTTTCCTCGTCAAGTAGCCCTAGGCACAGACTGTGGAAAAGCACTGTCATTGAGAGGCGTTGCCAAGCTTCTAAGAATTAACGAGTTTCCGAAATACCAGCAAACATTTTTTCACCCAATATTGATGATACTTGGTGGTAATGATCACTACACAAATCCGACTTGGCTCACCAAATTTTGTTCTTCTAGGTTGAAGCGTTCGTACAGCAGCAGTTTTTATATTTAGGTTTCCATCTGTCTCCCTATATAGATAGATGAATTTGGAACTCTAAATCCAACATGTTTTGTAGTAGCTCTTTGAAACTTGACAAAATAAAGGAGTTCTCAGTTTTGTCTCTATGGTTTGTTTCCTCTTCAAGTTGCCCTAGGCACATACTGTGGAAAAGCACTTTCATTGAGAGGGGTTGCCAAGATTCTAAGAATTAACGAGTTTCCGAAATACCAGCAAATATTTTTTCACCCAATCTTGATGATACTTGGTGGTAATGATCAGTACACAAATCCCACTTGGCTCACCAAATTTTGTTCTTCTAGGGTGAAGCGTTCGTCTACAGTAGCAGTTTTTATATTAGGTTTCCCTCTGCTCTCTCCTATATAGATAGATGAATTTGGAACTCTAAATCCAACATGGCTCTTAGTAGCTCTTTGAAACTTGACAAAATAAAGGAGTTCAGTTTTGTCTCTATGGTTTGTTTCCTCCTCAAGTAGCCCTAGGCACAGTCTGTGGAAAAGCACTGTCATTGAGAGGCGTTGCCAAGCTTCTAAGAATCAACGAGTTCCCAAAATACCAGCACACATTTTTTCACCCAATCCTGATGATACTTGGTGGTAATGATCACTACACAAATCCGACTTGGCTCACCAAATTTTTTTTCTAGGTTGAAGCGTTCGTCTACAGTAGCAGTTTTTATACTTAGGTTTCCCTCTGTCTCCCTATATAGATAGATGAATTTGGAACTCTAAATCCAACATGGTTTGTAGTAGCTCTTGAAACTTGACAAAATAAAGGAGTTCTCAGGTTTGTCTCTATGGTTTGTTTCCTCGTCAAGTAGCCCTAGGCACAGACTGTGGAAAAGCACTGTCATTGAGAGGCGTTGCCAAGCTTCCTAAGAATTAACGAGTTTCTGAAATACCAGCAAACATTTTTTCACCCAATCTTGATGATACTTGGTGGTAATGATCAATACACGAATCCGACTTGGCTCACCAATTTTTGTTCTTCTAGGTTGAAGCGTGCGTCTACAGTAGCAGTTTATATTTAGGTTTCACTCTGTTCTCTCCTATATAGATAGATGAATTTGGAACTCTAAATCCAACATGGTTCGTAGTAGCTCTTTGAAACTTGACAAAATAAAGGAGTTCTCAGTTTTGTCTCTTTGGTTTGTTTCCTCTTCAAGTAGCCCTAGGCACAGACTGTGGAAAAGCACTTTCATCGAAAGGGGTTGCAAAGCTTCTAAGAATTAACGAGTTTCCGAAATACCAGCAAATATTTTTTCACCCAATCTTGATGATACTTGGTGGTAATGATCAGTACACAAATCCCACTTGGCTCACTAAATTTTGTTCTTCTAAGTTGAAGCGATCGTCTGCAGTAGTAGTTTTTATATTTAGGTTTCCCTCTGTTCTCTCCTATATAGATAGATGAATTTGAAACTCTAAATTCAACATGGTTCGTAGTAGCTCTTTGAAACTTGAGAAAATAAAGGTGTTCTCAGTTTTGTCTCTATGGTTTGTTTCCTCTTCAAGTAGCCCTAGGCACATACTGTGAAAAAGCACTGTCATTGAGAGGCGTTGCCAAGCTTCTAAGAATTAACGAGTTTCCGAAATACCAGCAAACATTTTTTCACCCAATCTTGATGATACTTGGTGGTAATGATCACTACACAAATCCAACTTGGCTCACCAAATTTTGTTCTTCTAGGTTGAAGCGTTCGTCTACAGTAGCAGTTTTTATATTTAGGTTTCCCTCTGTCTCCCTATATAGATAGATGAATTTGGAACTCTAAATCCAACATGGTTTGTAGTAGCTCTTTGAAACTTGACAAAATAAAGGAGTTCTCAGTTTTGTCTCTATGGTTTGTTTCCTCTTCAAGTTGCCCTAGGCACATACTGTGGAAAAGCACTTTCATTGAGAGGGGTTGCCAAGCTTCTAAGAATTAACGAGTTTATGAAACACCAGCAAATATTTTTTCACCCAATCTTGATGATACTTGGTGGTAATGATCAGTACACAAATCCCACTTGGCTCACCAAATTTTGTTCTTCTAGGTTGAAGCGTTCGTCTACAGTAGCAGTTTTTATATTTAGGTTTCCCTCTGTTCTCTCCTATATAGATAGATGAATTTGGAACTCCAAATCCAACATGGTTCGTAGTAGCTCTTTGAAACTTGACAAAATAAAGGAGTTCTCAGTTTTGTCTCTATGGTTTGTTTCCTCTTCAAGGAGCCCTAGGCACAGACTGTGGAAAAGCACTTTCATGAGAAGGGTTGCCAATCTTCTAAGAATTAATGAGTTTCAGAAATACCAGCAAATATTTTTTTACCCAATCTTGATGGTACTTGGTGGTAATGATCAGTACACAAATCCCACTTGGCTCACCAAATTTTGTTCTTCTAGGGTGAAGCGTTCGTCTACAGTAGCAGTTTTTATATTTAGGTTTCCCTCTGTTCTCTCCTATATAGATAGAAGTATTTGGAACTCTAAATCCAACATTATTTGTAGTAGCTCTTGGAAACTTGACATTATAAAGGAGTTTTCAGTTTTGTCTCTGGGGTTTGTTTCCTCTTCAAGTAGCCCTAGGCAGAGACTGGTGAAAAGCACTTTGATTGAGGGGGGTTGCCATGTTTCTAAGAATTTAACGAGTTTCCGAAATACCAGCAAATATTTTTTCACCCAATCTTGATGATACTTGGTGGTAATGATCAGTACACAAATCCCACTTGGCTCACCAAATTTTGTTCTTCTAGGTTGTAGCGTTCGTCTACAGTATCAGTTTTTATATTTAGGTTTCCCTCTGCTCTCTCCTATATAGATAGAAGTATTTGGAACTCTAAATCCAACATGGTTCGTAGTAGCTCTTTGAAACTTGACAAAATAAAGGAGTTCTCAGTTTTGTCTCTATGGTTTGTTTCCTCGTCAAGTAGCCCTAGTCACACACTGTGGAAAAGCACTGTCATTGAGAGGCGTTGCCAAGCTTCTAAGAATTAACGAGTTTCCGAAATACCAGCAAACATTTTTTCACCCAATCTTGATGATACTTGGTGGTAATGATCAATACACAAAACCGACTTGGCTCACCAAATTTTGTTCTTCTAGGTTGAAGCGTGCGTCCTCAGTAGCAGTTTATATTTAGGTTTCACTCTGTTCTCTTTTATATAGATAGATGAATTTGGAACTCTAAATCCAACATGGTTCATAGTAGCTCTTTGGAAACTTGACAAAATAAAGGAGTTCTCAGTTTTGTCTCTTTGGTTTGTTTCCTCTTCAAGTAGCCCTAGGCACAGACTGTGGAAAAGCACTTTCATCGAAAGGGGTTTCAAAGCCTTCTAAGAATAACGTGTTTCCGGAAATACCAGCACACATTTTTCACCCAATCCTGATGATACTTGGTGGTAATGATCACTACACAAATCGACTTGCTCACCAAATTTTTCTTCTAGGTTGAAGCGTTCGTCTACAGTAGCAGTTTTTATATTTAGGTTTCCCTCTGTCTCCCTATATAGATAGATGAATTTGGAACTCTTAAATCCAACATGGTTTGTAGTAGCTCTTTGAAACTGACAAAATAAAGGAGTTCTCAGGTTTGTCTCTATGGTTTGTTTCCTCGTCAAGTAGCCCTAGGCACAGACTGTGGAAAAGCACTGTCATTGAGAGGCGTTGCCAAGCTTCTAAGGAATTAACGAGTTTCCGAAATACCAGCAAACATTTTTCACCCAATCTTGATGATACTTGGTGGTAATGATCAATACACAAATCCGACTTGGCTCACCAAATTTTGTTCTTCTAGGTTGAAGCGTGCGTCTACAGTAGCAGTTTATAATTTAGGTTTCACTCTGTTCTCTCCTATATAGATAGATGAATTTGGAAGTCTAAATCCAACATGGTTCATAGTAGCTCTTTGAAACTTGACAAAATAAAGGAGTTCTCAGTTTGGTCTCTTTGGTTTGTTTCCTCTTCAAGTAGCCCTAGGCACAGACTGTGGAAAAGCACTTTCATCGAAAGGGGTTGCAAAGCTTCTAAGAATTAACGAGTTTCCGAAATACCAGCAAATATTTTTCACCCAATCTTGATGATACTTGGTGGTAATGATCAGTACACAAATCCCACTTGGCTCACCAAATTTTGTTCTTCCAGGTTGAACGTTTGTCTGCAGTAGCAGTTTTTATATTTAGGTTTCCCTCTGTTCTCTCCTATATAGATTGATGAATTTGGAACTCTAAATTCAACATGGTTCGTAGTAGCTATTTGAAACTTGACAAATAAAGGAGTTCTCAGTTTTGTCTCTATGGTTTGTTTCCTCTTCAAGTAGCCCTAGGCACAGACTGTGGAAAAGCACTTTCATTTGAGAGGGGTTGCCAAGCTTCTAAGAATGAACGAGTTTCCGAAATACCAGCAAATATTTTTTCACCAATCTTGATTGATACTTGGTGGTAAGGATCAGTACACAAATCCCATTGGCTCACCAAATTTTGTTCTTCTAGGGTGAAGCGTTCGTCTACAGTAGCAGTTTTTATATTTAGGTTTCCCTCTGTTTTCTCGTATATAGATAGAAGAATTTGGAACTCTAAATCCAACATGGTTCGTAGTAGCTCTTGGAAACTTGACAAAATGAAGGAGTTCTCAGTTTTGTCTCTATGGTTTGTTTCCTTTTCAAGTAGCCCAATGCACAGACTGTGGAAAAGCACTTTCATATAGAGGGGCTGCCAAGCTTCTAAGAATTAACGAGTTCCGATATTCCCGCAAATATTTTTCCACCCAATCTTGATGATACTTGGTGGTGATGATCAGTACACAAATCCCACTTGGCTCACCAAATTTTGTTCTTCTAGGTTGCAGCGTTCGTCTACAGTAGCGTTTTTTATATTTAGGTTTCACTCTGTTCTCTCCTATATTGATAGATGAATTTGGAACTCTAAATCCAACATGGATCGTAGTAGCTCTTTGAAACTTGACAAAATAAAGGAGTTCTCAGTTTTGTCTCTATGGTTTGTTTCCTCTTCAAGTAGCCCTAGGCGCAAACGGTGGAAAAGCAATTTCATTGAGAGAGGTTGCCAAGCTACTAAGAATTAACGAGTTTCCGAAATACCAGCAAAGATTTTTTCACCCAATCTTGATGATACTTGGTGGTAAGGATCAGTACACAAATCCCACTTGGCTCACCAAATTTTGTTATTCTAGGTTGAAGCGTTCGTCTACAGTATCAGTTTTTATATTTAGGTTTCCCTCTGTTCTCTTCTATACAGATAGATGAATTTGGAACTCTAAATCCAACATGGTTCGTAGTAGCTCTTGGAAACTTGACAATATGAAGGAGTTCTCAGTTTTGTCTCTATTGTTTGTTTCCTTTTCAAGTAGCCCTAGGCACAGACTGTGGAAATCACTTTCATAAAGATTGGCTGCCAAGCTTCTAAGAATTAAAGATTTTCAGATATTCCAGCAAATATTTTTTCACCCAATCTTGATGATGCTTGGTGGTAATGATCAATACACAAATCCCACTTGGCTCACCAAATTTTGTTCTTCTATGTTGAAGCGTTCGTCTACAGTAGCAGTTTCTATTTAGGTTTCCCTCTGCTCTCTCCGATATAGATAGATGTATTTGGAACTCTAAATCCAACATGGTTCGTAGTAGGTCTTTGAAACTTGACAAAATAAAGGAGTTCTCAGTTTTGTCTCTATGGTTTGTTTCCTCTTCAAGTAGCCCTAGGCGCAAACGGTGGAAAAGCAATTTCATTTAGAGGGGTTGCCAAGCTTCTAAGAATTACCGAGTTTCCAAAATACCAGCAAATATTTTTTCACCCAATCTTGATGATACTTGGTGGTAAGGATCAGTACACAAATCTCACTTGGCTCACCAAATTTTGTTCTTCTAGGTTGAAGCTTTCGTCTACAGTATCAGTTTTTATATTTAGGTTTCCCTCTCTTCTCTGCTATACAGATAGATGAATTTGGAACTCTAAATCCAACATGGTTCGTAGTAGCTCTTTGAAACTTGAAAAAATAAAGGAGTTCTCAGATTTTTCTCTATGGTTTGTTTCCTCTTCAACTAGCCCTAGACACAAACTGTGGAAAAGCACTTTCATGGTGAGGGGTTGCCAAGCTTCTAAGAATTAACGAGTTTCCGAAATACCAGCAAATATTTTTTCACCCAATTTTGATTATACTTGGTGGTAATGATCAGTACACAAATCCCACTTGGCTCACCAAATTTTGTTCTTCTAGGTTGAAGCGTTCGTCTACAGTATCAGTTTTTATATTTAGGTTTCCCTCTGTTCTCTGCTATCCAGATAGATGAATTTGGAACTCTCAATCCAACATGGTTCGTAGTAGCTTTTTGAAACTTGACAAAATAAAGGAGTTCTCAGTTTTGTCTCTATGGTTTGTTTCCTCTTCAAGTAGCCCTAGGCACAGACTGTGGAAAAGCACTTTCATATAGAGGGGCTGCCAAGCTTCTAAGAATTAAGGATTTCCGATATTCCAGCAAATATTTTTTCACCCAATCTTGATGATACTTGGTGGTAATGATCAGTACACAAATCCCACTTGGCTCACCAAATTTTGTTCTTCTAGGTTGAAGCGTTCGTCTACAATAGCAGTTTCTATTTAGGTTTCCCTCTGCTCTCTCCTATATAGATAGATGAATTTGGAACTCTAAATCCAACATGGTTCGTAGTAGCTCTTTGAAACTTGACAAAATAAAGGAGTTCTCATTTTTGTCTCTATGGTGTGTTTCCTCTTCAAGTAGCCCTAGGCGCAAACGGTGGAAAAGCAATTTCATTGAGAGGGGTTGCCAAGCTTCTAAGAATTAATGAGTTTCCGAAATACCAGCAAATATTTTTTCACCCAATCTTGATGATACTTGGTGGTAATGATCAGTACACACATCCCAATTGGCTCATCAAATTTTGTTCTTCTAGGTTGAAGCGTTCGTCTACAGTATCAGTTTTTATATTTAGGTTTCCCTCTGCTCTCTTCTATATAGATAGATGAATTTAGAACTCTCAATCCAACATGGTTCGTAGTAGCTTTTTGAAACTTGACAAAATAAAGGAGTTCTCAGTTTTGTCTCTATTTTTTGTTTCCTCTTCAAGTACCCTAGGCACAGACTGTGGAAAAGCACTTTCATCGATAGGGGTTGCCAAGCTTCTAAGAATTAACGAGTTTCCAAAATACCAGAAAACATTTTTTCTCCCAATCTTGATGATACTTCGTGGTAATGATCACTACACAAATCCGACTTGGCTCACCAAATTTTGTTCTTCTAGGTTGAAGCGTTCGTCTACAGTAGCAGTTTTTATATTTAGATTTCCCTCTGTCTCCCTATATAGATAGATGAAATTGGAACTTTAAATCCAACATGGTTTGTAGTAGCTCTTTGAAACTTGATAAAATAAAGGAGTTCTCAGTTTTGTCTCTGTGGTTTGTTTCCTCTTCCAGTTGCCCTAGGCACATACTGTGGAAAAGCACTTTCATTGAGAGGGGTTGCCAGGATTCTAAGAATTAACGAGTTTCCAAAATACCAGCAAAGATTTTTTCACCCAATCTTGATGATACTTGGTGGTAAGGATCAGTACACAAATCCCACTTGGCTCAACAAATTTTGTTCTTCTAGGTTGAAGCGTTCGTCTACAGTATCAGTTTTTATATTTAGGTTTCCCTCTGTTCTCTTCTATACAGATAGATGAATTTGGAACTCTAAATCCAACATGGTTCGTAGTAGCTCTTGGAAACTTGACAATATGAAGGAGTTCTCAGTTTTTTCTCTATTGTTTGTTTCCTTTTCAAGTAGCCCTAGGCACAGACTGTGGAAAAGCACTTTCATCGAGAGGGGCTGCCAAGCTTCTAAGAATTAAAGATTTTCAGATATTCCAGCAAATATTTTTTCACCCAATCTTGATGATGCTTGTTGGTAATGATCAATACACAAATCCCACTTGCCTCACCAAATTTTGTTCTTCTAGGTTGAAGCTTTCGTCTACAGTAGCAGTTTCTATTTAGGTTTCCCTCTGCTCTCTCCGATATAGATAGATGTATTTGGAACTCTAAATCCAACATGGTTCATAGTAGCTCTTTGAAACTTGACAAAATAAAGGAGTTCTCAGTTTTGTCTCTATGGTTTGTTTCCTCTTCAAGTAGCCCTAGGTGCAAACGGTGGAAAAGCAATTTCATTTAGAGGGGTTGCCAAGCTTCTAAGAATTAACAAGTTTCCAAAATACCAGCAAATATTTTTTCACCCAATCTTGATGATACTTGGTGGTAAGGATCAGTACACAAATCTCACTTGGCTCACCAAATTTTGTTCTTCTAGGTTGAAGCGTTCGTCTACAGTATCAGTTTTTATATTTAGGTTTCCCTCTGTTCTCTTCTATAAAGATAGATGAATTTGGAACTCTAAATCCAACATGGTTCGTAGTAGCTCTTTGAAACTTGACAAAATAAAGGAGTTCTCAGATTTTTCTCCATGGTTTGTTTCCTCTTCAACTAGCCCTATGCACAGACTGTGGAAAAGCACTTTCATATAGAGGGGCTGCCAAGCTTCTAAGAATTAAGGATTTCCGATATTCCAGCAAATATTTTTTCACCCAATCTTGATGATACTTGGTGGTAATGATCAGTACACAAATCCCACTTGGCTCACCAAATTTTGTTCTTCTAGGTTGAAGCGTTCGTCTACAATAGCAGTTTCTATTTAGGTTTCCCTCTGCTCTCTCCTATATAGATAGATGAATTTGGAACTCTAAATCCAACATGGATCGTAGTAGCTCTTTGAAACTTGACAAAATAAAGGAGTTCTCATTTTTGTCTCTATGGTGTGTTTCCTCTTCAAGTAGCCCTAGGCGCAAACGGTGGAAAAGCAATTTCATTGAGAGGGGTTGCCAAGCTTCTAAGAATTAATGAGTTTCCGAAATACCAGCAAATATTTTTTCACCCAATCTTGATGATACTTGGTGGTAATGATCAGTACACACATCCCACTTGGCTCATCAAATTTTGTTCTTCTAGGTTGAAGCATTCGTCTACAGTATCAGTTTTTATATTTAGGTTTCCCTCTGCTCTCTTCTATATAGATAGATGAATTTAGAACTCTCAATCCAAGATGGTTCGTAGTAGCTTTTTGAAACTTGACAAAATAAAGGAGTTCTCAGTTTTGTCTCTATGGTTTGTTTCCTCTTCAAGTACCCTAGGCACAGACTGTGGAAAAGCACTTTCATCGATAGGGGTTGCCAAGCTTCTAAGAATTAACGAGTTTCCAAAATACCAGAAAACATTTTTTCTCCCAATCTTGATGATACTTGGTGGTAATGATCACTACACAAATCCGACTTGGCTCACCAAATTTTGTTCTTCTAGGTTGAAGCGCTCGTCTACAGTAGCAGTTTTTATATTTAGATTTCCCTCTGTCTCCCTATATAGATAGATGAAATTGGAACTTTAAATCCAACATGGTTTGTAGTAGCTCTTTGAAACTTGATAAAATAAAGGAGTTCTCAGTTTTGTCTCTGTGGTTTGTTTCCTCTTCCAGTTGCCCTAGGCACATACTGTGGAAAAGCACTTTCATTGAGAGGGGTTGCCAGGATTCTAAGAATTAACGAGTTTCCAAAATACCAGCAAAGATTTTTTCACCCAATCTTGATGATACTTGGTGGTAAGGATCAGTACACAAATCCCACTTGGCTCAACAAATTTTGTTCTTCTAGGTTGAAGCGTTCGTCTACAGTATCAGTTTTTATATTTAGGTTTCCCTCTGTTCTCTTCTATACAGATAGATGAATTTGGAACTCTAAATCCAACATGGTTCGTAGTAGCTCTTGGAAACTTGACAATATGAAGGAGTTCTCAGTTTTTTCTCTATTGTTTGTTTCCTTTTCAAGTAGCCCTAGGCACAGACTGTGGAAAAGCACTTTCATAAAGATTGGCTGCCAAGCTTCTAAGAATTAAAGATTTTCAGATATTCCAGCAAATATTTTTTCACCCAATCTTGATGATGCTTGTTGGTAATGATCAATACACAAATCCCACTTGGCTCACCAAATTTTGTTCTTCTAGGTTGAAGCGTTCGTCTACAGTAGCAGTTTCTATTTAGGTTTCCCTCTGCTCTCTCCGATATAGATAGATGTATTTGGAACTCTAAATCCAACATGGTTCGTAGTAGCTCTTTGAAACTTGACAAAATAAAGGAGTTCTCAGTTTTGTCTCTATGGTTTGTTTCCTCTTCAAGTAGCCCTAGGCGCAAACGGTGGAAAAGCAATTTCATTTAGAGGGGTTGCCAAGCTTCTAAGAATTAACGAGTTTCCAAAATACCAGCAAATATTTTTTCACCCAATCTTGATGATACTTGGTGGTAAGGATCAGTACACAAATCTCACTTGGCTCACCAAATTTTGTTCCTCTAGGTTGAAGCGTTCGTCTACAGTATCAGTTTTTATATTTAGGTTTCCCTCTGTTCTCTTCTATAAAGATAGATGAATTTGGAACTCTAAATCCAACATGGTTCGTAGTAGCTCTTTGAAACTTGACAAAATAAAGGAGTTCTC
>NW_027514172.1:0-92571 GCF_048772815.1 Callospermophilus lateralis | reverse complement strand
AAATCCCACTTGGCTCACCAAATTTAGTTCTTCTAGGTTGAAGCGTTCGTGTACAGTAGCAGTTTATATATTTAGGTTTCCCTCGGTTGTCTCCTATATAGATAGATGAATTTGGAACTCTAAATCCAACATGGTTTGTAGTAGCTCTTTGACAATTGACAAAATAAAGGAGTTCTCAGATTTGTCTCTATGGTTTGTTTCCTCTTCAAGTAGCCCTAGGCACAGACTGTGGAAAAGCACTTTCATTGAGAGGGGTTGCCAAGCTTCTAAGAAATAACGAGTTTCCGAAATACTAGCGAATATTTTTTCACCCAATCTTGATGATACTTGTTGCTAATGATCAGTACACATTTCCCACTTGGCTCACCAAATTTTGTTCTTCTAGGTTGAAGCGTTCGTCTACAATAGCAGTTTTTATATTTAGGGTTCCCTCTGTTCTCTCCTATATAGAAAGTTGAATTTGGAACTCTAAATCCAACATGGTTTCTAGTAGCTCTTTGAAACTTGACAAAATAAAGGAGTTCTCAGTTTTGTCGCTATGTTTTGTTTCCTCTTCAAGTAGCCCCAGGCACAGACTGTGGAAAAGCACTTTCATTGAGAGGGGTTCCCAAGCTTCTAAGAAATAACGAGTTTCCGAAATACCAGCAAATATTTTTTCACCCAATCTTGATGATACTTGGTGGTAATGATCAGTACACAAATCCCACTTGGCTCACCAAATTTTGTTCTTCTAGGTTGAAGCGTTCGTCTACTGTAGCAGTTTTTATATTTAGGTTTCACTCTGTTCTCTCATATATAGATAGATGAATTTGGAACTCTAAATCCAACATGGTTTGTAGTAGCTCTTTGAAACTTGACAAAATAAAGGAGTTCTCAGTTTTGTCTCTATGGATTGTTTCCTCTTCAAGTAGCCCTAGGCACAGACTGTGGAAAGTACTTTCATTGAGATGGGTTGCCAAGCTTCTAAGAAATAACGCGTTTCCGAAATACCAGAAAATATTTTTTCACACAGTCTTGTTGATACTTGGTGGTAATGATCAGTACACAAATCCCACTTGGCTCACCAAATTTAGTTCTTCTAGGTTGAAGCGTTCGTGTACAGTAGCAGTTTTTATATTTAGGTTTCCCTCTGTTCTCTCCTATATAGATAGATGAATTTGGAACTCTAAATCCAACATGGTTTGTAGTAGCTCTTTGAAAATTGACAAAATAAAGGAGTTCTCAGATTTGTCTCTATGGTTTGTTTCCTCTTCAAGTAGCCCTAGGCACAGACTGTGGAAAAGCACTTTCATTGAGAGGGTTGCCAAGCTTCTAAGAAATAACGAGTTTCTGAAATACCAGCGAATATTTTTTCACCCAATCTTGATGATACTTGTTGCTAATGATCAGTACACAAATCCCACTTGGCTCACCAAATTTTGTTCTTCTACGTTGAAGTGTTCGTCTACAGTAGCAGTTTTTATATTTAGGGTTCCCTCTGTTGTCTCCTATATAGAAAGATGAATTTGGAACTCTAAATCCAACATGGTTTGTAGTAGCTCTTTGAAACTTGACAAAATAAAGGAGTTCTCAGTTTTGTCGCTATGGTTTGTTTCCTCTTCAAGTAGCCCCAGGCACACACTGTGGAAAAGCACTTTCATTGAGAGGGGTTCCCAAGCTTCTAAGAAATAACGAGTTTCCGAAATACCAGCAAATATTTCTTCACCCAATCTTGATGATACTTGGTGGTAATGAGCAGTACAGAAATCCCACTTGGCTCACCAAATTTTGTTCTTCTAGGTTGAAGCGTTCGTCTACAGTGGCAGTTTTTATATTTAGGTTTCCCTCTCTTCTCTACCATATAAATAGATGAATTTGGAACTCTAAATCCAACATGGTTTGTAGTAGCTCTTTGAAACTTGACAAAATAAAGGAGTCCTCAGTTTTGTCTCTATGGATTGTTTCCTCTTCAAGTAGCCCTAGGCACAGACTGTGGAAAGTACTTTCATTTAGATGGGTTGCCAAGCTTCTAAGAAATAACGCGTTTCCGAAATACCAGCAAATATTTTTTCACACAGTCTTGTTGATACTTGGTGGTAATGATCAGTACACAATCCCACTTGGCTCACCAAATTTAGTTCTTCAAGTTTGAAGCGTTCGTGTACAGTAGCAGTTTTTATATTTAGGTTTCCCTCTGTTCTCTCCTATATAGATAGATGAATTTGGAACTCTAAATCCAACATGGTTTGTAGTAGCTCTTTGAAACTTGACAATATAAAGGAGTTCTCACTTTTGTCTCTATGGTTTGTTTCCTCTTCAAGTAGCCCTAGGCACAGACTGTGGAAAAGCACTTTCATTGAGATGTGTTGCCAAGCTTTTAAGAAATAACGAGTTTCCGAAATACCAGCAAATATTTTTTCACACAATCTTGTTGATACTTGGTGGTAATGATCAGTACACAAATCCCTCTTGGCTCACCCAAATTTTGTTCTTCTAGGTTGAAGCGTTCGTCTACAGTAGCAGTTTTTATATTTAGGTTTCTCTCTGTTCTCTCCTATATAGATAGATGAATTTGGAACTCTAAATCCAACATGGTTTGTAGTAGATCTTTGAACCTTGACAAAATAAAGGAGGTCTCAGATTTGTCTCTATGGTTTGTTTCCTCATCAAGTAGCCCTAGGCAAAGACTGTGGAAAGCACTCTCATTGAGAGGGGTTGCCAAGCTTCTAAGAAATAACGAGTTTCCGAAATACCAGCAAATACTTTTTCACCCAATCTTGATGATACTTGGTGGTAATGATCAGTACACAAATCCCACTTGGCTCACCAAATTTTGTTCTTCTAGGTTGAAGCGTTCGTCTACAGTAGCAGTTTTTATATTTAGGTTTCCCTCTGTTCTCTCCTATAAAGAAAGTTGAATTTGGAACTCTAAATCCAACATGGTTTCCAGTAGCTCTTTGAAACTTGACAAAATAAAGGAGTTTCTCAGTTTTGTCGCTATGGTTTGTTTCCTCTTCAAGTAGCCCCAGGCACAGACTGTGGAAAAGCACTTTCATTGAGAGGGGTTCCCAAGCTTCTAAGAAATAACGAGTTTCCGAAATACCAGCAAATATTTTTTCACCCAATCTTGATGATACATGGTGGTAATGATCAGTACACAAATCCCACTTGGCTCACCAAATTTTGTTCTTCTAGGTTGAAGCGTTCGTCTACTGTAGCAGTTTTTATATTTAGTTTCACTCTGTTCTCTCATATATAGATAGATGAATTTGGAACTCTAAATCCAACATGGTTTGTAGTAGCTCTTTGAAACTTGACAAAATAAAGGAGTTCTCAGTTTTGTCTCTATGGATCGTTTCCTCTTCAAGTAGCCCTAGGCACAGACTGTGTAAAGTACTTTCATTGAGATGGGTTGCCAAGCTTCTAAGAAATAACGCGTTTCCGAAATACCAGCAAATATTTTTTCACACAGTCTTGTTGATACTTGGTGGTAACGATCAGTACACAAATCCCACTTGGCTCACCAAATTTAGTTCTTCTAGGTTGAAGCGTTCGTGTACAGTAGCACTTTTTATATTTAGTTTTCCCTCTGTTCTCTCCTATATAGATAGATGAATTTGGAACTCTAATCCAACATGGTTTGTAGTAGCTCTTTGACAATTGACAAAATAAAGGAGTTCTCAGATTTGTCTCTATGGTTTGTTTCCTCTTCAAGTAGCCCTAGGCACAGACTGTGGAAAAGCACTTTCATTGAGAGGGGTTGCCAAGCTTCTAAGAAATAACGAGTTTCTGAAATACCAGCGAATATTTTTTCACCCAATCTTGATGATACTTGTTGCTAATGATCAGTACACAAATCCCACTTGGCTCACCAAATTTTGTTCTTCTAGGTTGAAGTGTTCGTCTACAGTAGCAGTTTTTATATTTAGGGTTCCCTCTGTTCTCTCCTATATAGAAAGATTATTTGGAACTCTAAATCCAACATGGTTTGTAGTAGCTCTTTGAAACTTGACAAAATAAAGGAGTTCTCAGTTTTGTCGCTATGGTTTGTTTCCTCTTCAAGTAGCCCCAGGCACACACTGTGGAAAAGCACTTTCATTGAGAGGGGTTCCCAAGCTTCTAAGAAATAAGGAGTTTCCGAAATACCAGCAAATATTTTTTCACCCAATCTTGATGATACTTGTTGCTAATGATCAGTACACAAATCCCACTTGGCTCACCAAATTTTGTTCTTCTACGTTGAAGTGTTCGTCTACAGTAGCAGTTTTTATATTTAGGGTTCCCTCTGTTCTCTCCTATATAGAAAGATGAATTTGGAACTCTAAATCCAACATGGTTTGTAGTAGCTCTTTGAAACTTGACAAAATAAAGGAGTTCTCAGTTTTTTCGCTATGGTTTGTTTCCTCTTCAAGTAGCCCCAGGCACACACTGTGGAAAAGCACTTTCATTGAGAGGGGTTCCAAGCTTCTAAGAAATAACGAGTTTCCGAAATATCAGCAAATATTTTTTCACCCAATCTTGATGATACTTGGTGGTAATGATCAGTACACAAATCCCACTTGGCTCACCAAATTTTGTTCTTCTAGGTTGAAGCGTTCGTCTACAGTAGCAGTTTTTATCTTTAGGTTTCCCTCTGTTCTTTCCTATATAGATAGATGAATTTGGAACTCTAAATCCAACATGGTTTGTAGTAGCTCTTTGAAACTTGACAAAATAAAGGAGTTCTCAGTTTTGTCTCTATGGTTTGTTTCCTCTTCTAGTAGCCCTAGGCACAGACTGTGGAAAAGCACTTTCATTGAGATGGGTTGCCAAGCTTCTAAGAAATAACGGGTTTCCGAAATACCAGCAAATATTTTTTCACACAATCTTGTTGATACTTGGTGGTAATGATCAGTACACAAATCCCACTTGGCTCACCAAATTTAGTTCTTCTAGGTTGAAGCGTTCGTGTACAGTAGCAGTTTATATATTTAGGTTTCCCTCGGTTGTCTCCTATATAGATAGATGAATTTGGAACTCTAAATCCAACATGGTTTGTAGTAGCTCTTTGACAATTGACAAAATAAAGGAGTTCTCAGATTTGTCTCTATGGTTTGTTTCCTCTTCAAGTAGCCCTAGGCACAGACTGTGGAAAAGCACTTTCATTGAGAGGGGTTGCCAAGCTTCTAAGAAATAACGAGTTTCCGAAATACTAGCGAATATTTTTTCACCCAATCTTGATGATACTTGTTGCTAATGATCAGTACACATTTCCCACTTGGCTCACCAAATTTTGTTCTTCTAGGTTGAAGCGTTCGTCTACAATAGCAGTTTTTATATTTAGGGTTCCCTCTGTTCTCTCCTATATAGAAAGTTGAATTTGGAACTCTAAATCCAACATGGTTTCTAGTAGCTCTTTGAAACTTGACAAAATAAAGGAGTTCTCAGTTTTGTCGCTATGTTTTGTTTCCTCTTCAAGTAGCCCCAGGCACAGACTGTGGAAAAGCACTTTCATTGAGAGGGGTTCCCAAGCTTCTAAGAAATAACGAGTTTCCGAAATACCAGCAAATATTTTTTCACCCAATCTTGATGATACTTGGTGGTAATGATCAGTACACAAATCCCACTTGGCTCACCAAATTTTGTTCTTCTAGGTTGAAGCGTTCGTCTACTGTAGCAGTTTTTATATTTAGGTTTCACTCTGTTCTCTCATACATAGATAGATGAATTTGGAACTCTAAATCCAACATGGTTTGTAGTAGCTCTTTGAAACTTGACAAATAAAGGAGTTCTCAGTTTTGTCTCTATGGATTGTTTCCTCTTCAAGTAGCCCTAGGCACAGACTGTGGAAAGTACTTTCATTGAGATGGGTTGCCAAGCTTCTAAGAAATAACGCGTTTCCGAAATACCAGCAAATATTTTTTCACACAGTCTTGTTGATACTTGGTGGTAATGATCAGTACACAAATCCCACTTGGCTCACCAAATTTAGTTCTTCAAGTTTGAAGCGTTCGTGTACAGTAGCAGTTTTATATTTAGGTTTCCCTCTGTTCTCTCCTATATAGATAGATGAATTTGGAACTCTAAATCCAACATGGTTTGTAGTAGCTCTTTGAAACTTGACAATATAAAGGAGTTCTCACTTTTGTCTCTATGGTTTGTTTCCTCTTCAAGTAGCCCTAGGCACAGACTGTGGAAAAGCACTTTCATTGAGATGTGTTGCCAAGCTTTTAAGAAATAACGAGTTTCCGAAATACCAGCAAATATTTTTTCACACAATCTTGTTGATACTTGGTGGTAATGATCAGTACACAAATCCCTCTTGGCTCACCAAATTTTGTTCTTCTAGGTTGAAGCGTTCGTCTACAGTAGCAGTTTTTATATTTAGGTTTCTCTCTGTTCTCTCCTATATAGATAGATGAATTTGGAACTCTAAATCCAACATGGTTTGTAGTAGATCTTTGAACCTTGACAAAATAAAGGAGGTCTCAGATTTGTCTCTATGGTTTGTTTCCTCATCAAGTAGCCCTAGGCAAAGACTGTGGAAAAGCACTCTCATTGAGAGGGGTTGCCAAGCTTCTAAGAAATAACGAGTTTCCGAAATACCAGCAAATATTTTTTCACCCAATCTTGATGATACTTGGTGGTAATGATCAGTACACAAATCCCACTTGGCTCACCAAATTTTGTTCTTCTAGGTTGAAGCGTTCGTCTACAGTAGCAGTTTTTATATTTAGGTTTCCCTCTGTTCTCTCCAATAAAGAAAGTTGAATTTGGAACTCTAAATCCAACATGGTTTCCAGTAGCTCTTTGAAACTTGACAAAATAAAGGAGTTCTCAGTTTTGTCGCTATGGTTTGTTTCCTCTTCAAGTAGCCCCAGGCACAGACTGTGGAAAAGCACTTTCATTGAGAGGGGTTCCCAAGCTTCTAAGAAATAACGAGTTTCCGAAATACCAGCAAATATTTTTTCACCCAATCTTGATGATACATGGTGGTAATGATCAGTACACAAATCCCACTTGGCTCACCAAATTTTGTTCTTCTAGGTTGAAGCGTTCGTCTACTGTAGCAATTTTTATATTTAGGTTTCACTCTGTTCTCTCATATATAGATAGATGAATTTGGAACTCTAAATCCAACATGGTTTGTAGTAGCTCTTTGAAACTTGACAATATAAAGGAGTTCTCCCTTTTGTCTCTATGGTTTGTTTCCTCTTCAAGTAGCCCTAGGCACAGACTGTGGAAAAGCACTTTCATTGAGATGTGTTGCCAAGCTTCTAAGAAATAACGATTTTCCGAAATACCAGCAAATATTTTTTCACACAATCTTGTTGATACTTGGTGGTAATGATCAGGACACAAATCCCACTTGGCTCACCAAATTTTGTTCTTCTAGTTTGAAGCGTTCGTCTACAGTAGCAGTTTTTATATTTAGGTTTCTCTCTGTTCTCTCCTATATAGATAGATGAATTTGGAACTCTAAATCCAACATGGTTTGTAGTAGCTCTTTGAAACTTGACAAAATAAAGGAGGTCTCAGATTTGTCTCTATGGTTTGTTTCCTCTTCAAGTAGCCCTAGGCACAGACTGTGGAAAAGCACTTTCATTGAGAGGGGTTGCCAAGCTTCTAAAAAATAACAAGTTTCCGAAATACCAGCAAATATTTTTTCACCCAATCTTGATGATACTTGGTGGTAATGATCAGTACTCAAATCCCACTTGGCTCACCAAATTTTGTTCTTCTTGGTTGAAGCGTTCGTCTACAGTAGCAGTTTTTATATTTAGGTTTCCCTCTGTTCTCTCTTATATAGATAGATGAATTTGGAACTCTAAATCCAACATGGTTTGTAGTAGCTCTTTGAAACTTGACAAAATAAAGGAGTTCTCAGTTTTGTCTCTATGGATCGTTTCCTCTTCAAGTAGCCCTAGGCACAGACTGTGGAAAGTACTTTCATTGAGATGGGTTGCCAAGCTTGTAAGAAATAACGCGTTTCCGAAATACCAGCAAATATTTTTTCACACAGTCTTGTTGATACTTGGTGGTAATGATAAGTACACAAATCCCACTTGGCTCACCAAATTTAGTTCTTCTAGGTTGAAGCGTTCGTGTACAGTAGCACTTTTTATATTTAGTTTTCCCTCTGTTCTCTCCTATATAGATAGATGAATTTGGAACACTAAATCCAACATGGTTTGTAGTAGCTCTTTGACAATTGACAAAATAAAGGAGTTCTCAGATTTGTCTCTATGGTTTGTTTCCTCTTCAAGTAGCCCTAGGCACAGACTGTGGAAAAGCACTTTCATTGAGAGGGGTTGCCAAGCTTCTAAGAAATAACGAGTTTCTGAAATACCAGCGAATATTTTTTCACCCAATCTTGATGATACTTGTTGCTAATGATCAGTACACAAATCCCACTTGGCTCACCAAATTTTGTTCTTCTAGGTTGAAGTGTTCGTCTACAGTAGCATTTTTTATATTTAGGGTTCCCTCTGTTCTCTCCTATATAGAAAGATTATTTGGAACTCTAAATCCAACATGGTTTGTAGTAGCTCTTTGAAACTTGACAAAATAAAGGAGTTCTCAGTTTTGTCGCTATGGTTTGTTTCCTCTTCATGTAGCCCCAGGCACACACTGTGGAAAAGCACTTTCATTGAGAGGGGTTCCCAAGCTTCTAAGAAATAACGAGTTTCCGAAATACCAGCAAATATTTTTTCACCCAATCTTGATGATACTTGTTGCTAATGATCAGTACACAAATCCCACTTGGCTCACCAAATTTTGTTCTTCTACGTTGAAGTGTTCGTCTACAGTAGCAGTTTTTATATTTAGGGTTCCCTCTGTTCTCTCCTATATAGAAAGATGAATTTGGAACTCTAAATCCAACATGGTTTGTAGTAGCTCTTTGAAACTTGACAAAATAAAGGAGTTCACAGTTTTTTCGCTATGGTTTGTTTCCTCTTCAAGTAGCCCCAGGCAAACACTGTGGAAAAGCACTTTCATTGAGAGGGGTTCCCAAGCTTCTATGAAATAACGAGTTTCCGAAATATCAGCAAATATTTTTTCACCCAATCTTGAT
The DNA here is from genome assembly GCF_048772815.1 of Callospermophilus lateralis. Taxonomy (NCBI): domain Eukaryota; kingdom Metazoa; phylum Chordata; class Mammalia; order Rodentia; family Sciuridae; genus Callospermophilus; species Callospermophilus lateralis. Next base: position 83,537 of record NW_027514172.1, on the reverse strand, counting down.
GATACTTGGTGGTAATGATCAGTACACAAATCCCACTTGGCTCACCAAATTTTGTTCTTCTAGGTTGAAGCGTTCGTCTACAGTAGCAGTTTTTATCTTTAGGTTTCCCTCTGTTCTCTCCTATATAGATAGATGAATTTGGAACTCTAAATCCAACATGGTTTGTAGTAGCTCTTTGAAACTTGACAAAATAAAAGAGTTCTCAGTTTTGTCTCTATGGATCGTTTCCTCTTCAAGTAGCCCTAGGCACAGACTGTGGAAAGTACTTTCATTGAGATGGGTTGCCAAGCTTGTAAGAAATAACGCGTTTCCGAAATACCAGCAAATATTTTTTCACACAGTCTTGTTGATACTTGGTGGTAATGATCAGTACACAAATCCCACTTGGCTCACCAAATTTAGTTCTTCTAGGTTGAAGCGTTCGTGTACAGTAGCACTTTTTATATTTAGTTTTCCCTCTGTTCTCTCCTATATAGATAGATGAATTTGGAACTCTAAATCCAACATGGTTTGTAGTAGCTCTTTGACAATTGACAAAATAAAGGAGTTCTCAGATTTGTCTCTATGGTTTGTTTCCTCTTCAAGTAGCCCTAGGCACAGACTGTGGAAAAGCACTTTCATTGAGAGGGGTTGCCAAGCTTCTAAGAAATAACGAGTTTCTGAAATACCAGCGAATATTTTTTCACCCAATCTTGATGATACTTGTTGCTAATGATCAGTACACAAATCCCACTTGGCTCACCAAATTTTGTTCTTCTAGGTTGAAGCGTTCGTCTACAGTAGCAGTTTTTATATTTATGGTTCCCTCTGTTGTCTCCTATATAGAAAGATGAATTTGGAACTCTAAATCCAACATGGTTTGTAGTAGCTCTTTGAAACTTGACAAAATAAAGGAGTTCTCAGTTTGTCGCTATGGTTTGTTTCCTCTTCAAGTAGCCCCAGGCACACACTGTGGAAAAGCACTTTCATTGAGAGGGGTTCCCAAGCTTCTAAGAAATAACGAGTTTCCGAAATACCAGCAAATATTTCTTCACCCAATCTTGATGATACTTGGTGGTAATGAGCAGTACAGAAATCCCACTTGGCTCACCAAATTTTGTTCTTCTAGGTTGAAGCGTTCGTCTACAGTAGCAGTTTTTATATTTAGGTTTCCCTCTCTTCTCTACCATATAAATAGATGAATTTGGAACTCTAAATCCAACATGGTTTGTAGTAGCTCTTTGAAACTTGACAAAATAAAGGAGTCCTCAGTTTTGTCTCTATGGATTGTTTCCTCTTCAAGTAGCCCTAGGCACAGACTGTGGAAAGTACTTTCATTTAGATGGGTTGCCAAGCTTCTAAGAAATAACGCGTTTCCGAAATACCAGCAAATATTTTTTCACACAGTCTTGTTGATACTTGGTGGTAATGATCAGGACACAAATCCCACTTGGCTCACCAAATTTTGTTCTTCTAGTTTGAAGCGTTCGTCTACAGTAGCAGTTTTTATATTTAGGTTTCTCTCTGTTCTCTCCTATATAGATAGATGAATTTGGAACTCTAAATCCAACATGGTTTGTAGTAGCTCTTTGAAACTTGACAAAATAAAGGAGGTCTCAGATTTGTCTCTATGGTTTGTTTCCTCTTCAAGTAGCCCTAGGCACAGACTGTGGAAAAGCACTTTCATTGAGAGGGGTTGCCAAGCTTCTAAAAAATAACAAGTTTCCGAAATACCAGCAAATATTTTTTCACCCAATCTTGATGATACTTGGTGGTAATGATCAGTACTCAAATCCCACTTGGCTCACCAAATTTTGTTCTTCTTGGTTGAAGCGTTCGTCTACAGTAGCAGTTTTTATATTTAGGTTTCCCTCTGTTCTCTCTTATATAGATAGATGAATTTGGAACTCTAAATCCAACATGGTTTGTAGTAGCTCTTTGAAACTTGACAAAATAAAGGAGTTCTCAGTTTTGTCTCTATGGATCGTTTCCTCTTCAAGTAGCCCTAGGCACAGACTGTGGAAAGTACTTTCATTGAGATGGGTTGCCAAGCTTGTAAGAAATAACGCGTTTCCGAAATACCAGCAAATATTTTTTCACACAGTCTTGTTGATACTTGGTGGTAATGATAAGTACACAAATCCCACTTGGCTCACCAAATTTAGTTCTTCTAGGTTGAAGCGTTCGTGTACAGTAGCACTTTTTATATTTAGTTTTCCCTCTGTTCTCTCCTATATAGATAGATGAATTTGGAACACTAAATCCAACATGGTTTGTAGTAGCTCTTTGACAATTGACAAAATAAAGGAGTTCTCAGATTTGTCTCTATGGTTTGTTTCCTCTTCAAGTAGCCCTAGGCACAGACTGTGGAAAAGCACTTTCATTGAGAGGGGTTGCCAAGCTTCTAAGAAATAACGAGTTTCTGAAATACCAGCGAATATTTTTTCACCCAATCTTGATGATACTTGTTGCTAATGATCAGTACACAAATCCCACTTGGCTCACCAAATTTTGTTCTTCTAGGTTGAAGTGTTCGTCTACAGTAGCATTTTTTATATTTAGGGTTCCCTCTGTTCTCTCCTATATAGAAAGATTATTTGGAACTCTAAATCCAACATGGTTTGTAGTAGCTCTTTGAAACTTGACAAAATAAAGGAGTTCTCAGTTTTGTCGCTATGGTTTGTTTCCTCTTCATGTAGCCCCAGGCACACACTGTGGAAAAGCACTTTCATTGAGAGGGGTTTCCCAAGCTTCTAAGAAATAACGAGTTTCCGAAATACCAGCAAATATTTTTTCACCCAATCTTGATGATACTTGTTGCTAATGATCAGTACACAAATCCCACTTGGCTCACCAAATTTTGTTCTTCTACGTTGAAGTGTTCGTCTACAGTAGCAGTTTTTATATTTAGGGTTCCCTCTGTTCTCTCCTATATAGAAAGATGAATTTGGAACTCTAAATCCAACATGGTTTGTAGTAGCTCTTTGAAACTTGACAAAATAAAGGAGTTCACAGTTTTTTCGCTATGGTTTGTTTCCTCTTCAAGTAGCCCCAGGCAAACACTGTGGAAAAGCACTTTCATTGAGAGGGGTTCCCAAGCTTCTATGAAATAACGAGTTTCCGAAATATCAGCAAATATTTTTTCACCCAATCTTGATGATACTTGGTGGTAATGATCAGTACACAAATCCCACTTGGCTCACCAAATTTTGTTCTTCTAGGTTGAAGCGTTCGTCTACAGTAGCAGTTTTTATCTTTAGGTTTCCCTCTGTTCTCTCCTATATAGATAGATGAATTTGGAACTCTAAATCCAACATGGTTTGTAGTAGCTCTTTGAAACTTGACAAAATAAAAGAGTTCTCAGTTTTGTCTCTATGGATCGTTTCCTCTTCAAGTAGCCCTAGGCACAGACTGTGGAAAGTACTTTCATTGAGATGGGTTGCCAAGCTTGTAAGAAATAACGCGTTTCCGAAATACCAGCAAATATTTTTTCACACAGTCTTGTTGATACTTGGTGGTAATGATCAGTACACAAATCCCACTTGGCTCACCAAATTTAGTTCTTCTAGGTTGAAGCGTTCGTGTACAGTAGCACTTTTTATATTTAGTTTTCCCTCTGTTCTCTCCTATATAGATAGATGAATTTGGAACTCTAAATCCAACATGGTTTGTAGTAGCTCTTTGACAATTGACAAAATAAAGGAGTTCTCAGATTTGTCTCTATGGTTTGTTTCCTCTTCAAGTAGCCCTAGGCACAGACTGTGGAAAAGCACTTTCATTGAGAGGGGTTGCCAAGCTTCTAAGAAATAACGAGTTTCTGAAATACCAGCGAATATTTTTTCACCCAATCTTGATGATACTTGTTGCTAATGATCAGTACACAAATCCCACTTGGCTCACCAAATTTTGTTCTTCTAGGTTGAAGCGTTCGTCTACAGTAGCAGTTTTTATATTTATGGTTCCCTCTGTTGTCTCCTATATAGAAAGATGAATTTGGAACTCTAAATCCAACATGGTTTGTAGTAGCTCTTTGAAACTTGACAAAATAAAGGAGTTCTCAGTTTTGTCGCTATGGTTTGTTTCCTCTTCAAGTAGCCCCAGGCACACACTGTGGAAAAGCACTTTCATTGAGAGGGGTTCCCAAGCTTCTAAGAAATAACGAGTTTCCGAAATACCAGCAAATATTTCTTCACCCAATCTTGATGATACTTGGTGGTAATGAGCAGTACAGAAATCCCACTTGGCTCACCAAATTTTGTTCTTCTAGGTTGAAGCGTTCGTCTACAGTAGCAGTTTTTATATTTAGGTTTCCCTCTCTTCTCTACCATATAAATAGATGAATTTGGAACTCTAAATCCAACATGGTTTGTAGTAGCTCTTTGAAACTTGACAAAATAAAGGAGTCCTCAGTTTTGTCTCTATGGATTGTTTCCTCTTCAAGTAGCCCTAGGCACAGACTGTGGAAAGTACTTTCATTTAGATGGGTTGCCAAGCTTCTAAGAAATAACGCGTTTCCGAAATACCAGCAAATATTTTTTCACACAGTCTTGTTGATACTTGGTGGTAATGATCAGGACACAAATCCCACTTGGCTCACCAAATTTTGTTCTTCTAGTTTGAAGCGTTCGTCTACAGTAGCAGTTTTTATATTTAGGTTTCTCTCTGTTCTCTCCTATATAGATAGATGAATTTGGAACTCTAAATCCAACATGGTTTGTAGTAGCTCTTTGAAACTTGACAAAATAAAGGAGGTCTCAGATTTGTCTCTATGGTTTGTTTCCTCTTCAAGTAGCCCTAGGCACAGACTGTGGAAAAGCACTTTCATTGAGAGGGGTTGCCAAGCTTCTAAAAAATAACAAGTTTCCGAAATACCAGCAAATATTTTTTCACCCAATCTTGATGATACTTGGTGGTAATGATCAGTACTCAAATCCCACTTGGCTCACCAAATTTTGTTCTTCTTGGTTGAAGCGTTCGTCTACAGTAGCAGTTTTATATTTAGGTTTCCCTCTGTTCTCTCTTATATAGATAGATGAATTTGGAACTCTAAATCCAACATGGTTTGTAGTAGCTCTTTGAAACTTGACAAAATAAAGGAGTTCTCAGTTTTGTCTCTATGGATCGTTTCCTCTTCAAGTAGCCCTAGGCACAGACTGTGGAAAGTACTTTCATTGAGATGGGTTGCCAAGCTTGTAAGAAATAACGCGTTTCCGAAATACCAGCAAATATTTTTTCACACAGTCTTGTTGATACTTGGTGGTAATGATAAGTACACAAATCCCACTTGGCTCACCAAATTTAGTTCTTCTAGGTTGAAGCGTTCGTGTACAGTAGCACTTTTTATATTTAGTTTTCCCTCTGTTCTCTCTTATATAGATAGATGAATTTGGAACACTAAATCCAACATGGTTTGTAGTAGCTCTTTGACAATTGACAAAATAAAGGAGTTCTCAGATTTGTCTCTATGGTTTGTTTCCTCTTCAAGTAGCCCTAGGCACAGACTGTGGAAAAGCACTTTCATTGAGAGGGGTTGCCAAGCTTCTAAGAAATAACGAGTTTCTGAAATACCAGCGAATATTTTTTCACCCAATCTTGATGATACTTGTTGCTAATGATCAGTACACAAATCCCACTTGGCTCACCAAATTTTGTTCTTCTAGGTTGAAGTGTTCGTCTACAGTAGCATTTTTTATATTTAGGGTTCCCTCTGTTCTCTCCTATATAGAAAGATTATTTGGAACTCTAAATCCAACATGGTTTGTAGTAGCTCTTTGAAACTTGACAAAATAAAGGAGTTCTCAGTTTTGTCGCTATGGTTTGTTTCCTCTTCATGTAGCCCCAGGCACACACTGTGGAAAAGCACTTTCATTGAGAGGGGTTCCCAAGCTTCTAAGAAATAACGAGTTTCCGAAATACCAGCAAATATTTTTTCACCCAATCTTGATGATACTTGTTGCTAATGATCAGTACACAAATCCCACTTGGCTCACCAAACTTTGTTCTTCTACGTTGAAGTGTTCGTCTACAGTAGCAGTTTTTATATTTAGGGTTCCCTCTGTTCTCTCCTATATAGAAAGATGAATTTGGAACTCTAAATCCAACATGGTTTGTAGTAGCTCTTTGAAACTTGACAAAATAAAGGAGTTCTCAGTTTTTTCGCTATGGTTTGTTTCCTCTTCAAGTATCCCCAGGCAAACACTGTGGAAAAGCACTTTCATTGAGAGGGGTTCCCAAGCTTCTAAGAAATAACGAGTTTCCGAAATATCAGCAAATATTTTTTCACCCAATCTTGATGATACTTGGTGGTAATGATCAGTACACAAATCCCACTTGGCTCACCAAATTTTGTTCTTCTAGGTTGAAGCGTTCGTCTACAGTAGCAGTTTTTATCTTTAGGTTTCCCTCTGTTCTCTCCTATATAGATAGATGAATTTGGAACTCTAAATCCAACATGGTTTGTAGTAGCTCTTTGAAACTTGACAAAATAAAAGAGTTCTCAGTTTTGTCTCTATGGATCGTTTCCTCTTCAAGTAGCCCTAGGCACAGACTGTGGAAAGTACTTTCATTGAGATGGGTTGCCAAGCTTGTAAGAAATAACGCGTTTCCGAAATACCAGCAAATATTTTTTCACACAGTCTTGTTGATACTTGGTGGTAATGATCAGTACACAAATCCCACTTGGCTCACCAAATTTAGTTCTTCTAGGTTGAAGCGTTCGTGTACAGTAGCACTTTTTATATTTAGTTTTCCCTCTGTTCTCTCCTATATAGATAGATGAATTTGGAACTCTAAATCCAACATGGTTTGTAGTAGCTCTTTGACAATTGACAAAATAAAGGAGTTCTCAGATTTGTCTCTATGGTTTGTTTCCTCTTCAAGTAGCCCTAGGCACAGACTGTGGAAAAGCACTTTCATTGAGAGGGGTTGCCAAGCTTCTAAGAAATAACGAGTTTCTGAAATACCAGCGAATATTTTTTCACCCAATCTTGATGATACTTGTTGCTAATGATCAGTACACAAATCCCACTTGGCTCACCAAATTTTGTTCTTCTAGGTTGAAGCGTTCGTCTACAGTAGCAGTTTTTATATTTAGGTTTCCCTCTCTTCTCTACCATATAAATAGATGAATTTGGAACTCTAAATCCAACATGGTTTGTAGTAGCTCTTTGAAACTTGACAAAATAAAGGAGTCCTCAGTTTTGTCTCTATGGATTGTTTCCTCTTCAAGTAGCCCTAGGCACAGACTGTGGAAAGTACTTTCATTTAGATGGGTTGCCAAGCTTCTAAGAAATAACGCGTTTCCGAAATACCAGCAAATATTTTTTCACACAGTCTTGTTGATACTTGGTGGTAATGATCAGTACACAAATCCCACTTGGCTCACCAAATTTAGTTCTTCAAGGTTGAAGCGTTCGTGTACAGTAGCAGTTTTTATATTTAGGTTTCCCTCTGTTCTCTCCTATATAGAAAGTTGAATTTGGAACTCTAAATCCAACATGGTTTCCAGTAGCTCTTTGAAACTTGACAAAATAAAGGAGTTCTCAGTTTTGTCGCTATGGTTTGTTTCCTCTTCAAGTAGCCCCAGGCACAGACTGTGGAAAAGCACTTTCATTGAGAGGGGTTCCCAAGCTTCTAAGAAATAACGAGTTTCCGAAATACCAGCAAATATTTTTTCACCCAATCTTGATGATACATGGTGGTAATGATCAGTACACAAATCCCACTTGGCTCACCAAATTTTGTTCTTCTAGGTTGAAGCGTTCGTCTACTGTAGCAGTTTTTATATTTAGGTTTCACTCTGTTCTCTCATATATAGATAGATGAATTTGGAACTCTAAATCCAACATGGATTGTAGTAGCTCTTTGAAACTTGACAATATAAAGGAGTTCTCCCTTTTGTCTCTATGGTTTGTTTACTCTTCAAGTAGCCCTAGGCACAGACTGTGGAAAAGCACTTTCATTGAGATGTGTTGCCAAGCTTCTAAGAAATAACGATTTTCCGAAATACCAGCAAATATTTTTTCACACAATCTTGTTGATACTTGGTGGTAATGATCAGGACACAAATCCCACTTGGCTCACCAAATTTTGTTCTTCTAGTTTGAAGCGTTCGTCTACAGTAGCAGTTTTTATATTTAGGTTTCTCTCTGTTCTCTCCTATATAGATAGATGAATTTGGAACTCTAAATCCAACATGGTTTGTAGTAGCTCTTTGAAACTTGACAAAATAAAGGAGGTCTCAGATTTGTCTCTATGGTTTGTTTCCTCTTCAAGTAGCCCTAGGCACAGACTGTGGAAAAGCACTTTCATTGAGAGGGGTTGCCAAGCTTCTAAAAAATAACAAGTTCCCGAAATACCAGCAAATATTTTTTCACCCAATCTTGATGATACTTGGTGGTAATGATCAGTACTCAAATCCCACTTGGCTCACCAAATTTTGTTCTTCTAGGTTGAAGCGTTCGTCTACAGTAGCAGTTTTTATATTTAGGTTTCCCTCTGTTCTCTCTTATATAGATAGATGAATTTGGAATTCTAAATCCAACATGGTTTGTAGTAGCTCTTTGAAACTTGACAAAATAAAGGAGTTCTCAGTTTTGTCTCTATGGATCGTTTCCTCTTCAAGTAGCCCTAGGCACAGACTGTGGAAAGTACTTTCATTGAGATGGGTTGCCAAGCTTGTAAGAAATAACGCGTTTCCGAAATACCAGCAAATATTTTTTCACACAGTCTTGTTGATACTTGGTGGTAATGATCAGTACACAAATCCCACTTGGCTCACCAAATTTAGTTCTTCTAGGTTGAAGCGTTCGTGTACAGTAGCACTTTTTATATTTAGTTTTCCCTCTGTTCTCTCCTATATAGATAGATGAATTTGGAACTCTAAATCCAACATGGTTTGTAGTAGCTCTTTGACAATTGACAAAATAAAGGAGTTCTCAGATTTGTCTCTATGGTTTGTTTCCTCTTCAAGTAGCCCTAGGCACAGACTGTGGAAAAGCACTTTCATTGAGAGGGGTTGCCAAGCTTCTAAGAAATAACGAGTTTCTGAAATACCAGCGAATATTTTTTCACCCAATCTTGATGATACTTGTTGCTAATGATCAGTACACAAATCCCACTTGGCTCACCAAATTTTGTTCTTCTAGGTTGAAGTGTTCGTCTACAGTAGCATTTTTTATATTTAGGGTTCCCTCTGTTCTCTCCTATATAGAAAGATTATTTGGAACTCTAAATCCAACATGGTTTGTAGTAGCTCTTTGAAACTTGACAAAATAAAGGAGTTCTCAGTTTTGTCGCTATGGTTTGTTTCCTCTTCATGTAGCCCCAGGCACACACTGTGGAAAAGCACTTTCATTGAGAGGGGTTCCCAAGCTTCTAAGAAATAACGAGTTTCCGAAATACCAGCAAATATTTTTTCACCCAATCTTGATGATACTTGTTGCTAATGATCAGTACACAAATCCCACTTGGCTCACCAAATTTTGTTCTTCTACGTTGAAGTGTTCGTCTACAGTAGCAGTTTTTATATTTAGGGTTCCCTCTGTTCTCTCCTATATAGAAAGATGAATTTGGAACTCTAAATCCAACATGGTTTGTAGTAGCTCTTTGAAACTTGACAAAATAAAGGTGTTCTCAGTTTTTTCGCTATGGTTTGTTTCCTCTTCAAGTAGCCCCAGGTAAACACTGTGGAAAAGCACTTTCATTGAGAGGGGTTCCCAAGCTTCTAAGAAATAACGAGTTTCCGAAATATCAGCAAATATTTTTTCACCCAATCTTGATGATACTTGGTGGTAATGATCAGTACACAAATCCCACTTGGCTCACCAAATTTTGTTCTTCTAGGTTGAAGCGTTCGTCTACAGTAGCAGTTTTTATCTTTAGGTTTCCCTCTGTTCTCTCCTATATAGATAGATGAATTTGGAACTCTAAATCCAACATGGTTTGTAGGAGCTCTTTGAAACTTGACAAAATAAAGGAGTTCTCAGTTTTGTCTCTATGGATCGTTTCCTCTTCAAGTAGCCCTAGGCACAGACTGTGGAAAGTACTTTCATTGAGATGGGTTGCCAAGCTTGTAAGAAATAACGCGTTTCCGAAATACCAGCAAATATTTTTTCACACAATCTTGTTGATACTTGGTGGTAATGATCAGTACACAAATCCCACTTGGCTCACCAAATTTAGTTCTTCTAGGTTGAAGCGTTCGTGTACAGTAGCAGTTTATATATTTAGGTTTCCCTCGGTTGTCTCCTATATAGATAGATGAATTTGGAACTCTAAATCCAACATGGTTTGTAGTAGCTCTTTGAAAATTGACAAAATAAAGGAGTTCTCAGATTTGTCTCTATGGTTTGTTTCCTCTTCAAGTAGCCCTAGGCACAGACTGTGGAAAAGCACTTTCATTGAAAGGGGTTGCCAAGCTTCTAAGAAATAACGAGTTTCCGAAATACTAGCGAATATTTTTTCACCCAATCTTGATGATACTTGTTGGTAATGATCAGTACACAAATCCCACTTGGCTCACCAAATTTTGTTCTTCTAGGTTGAAGCGTTCGTCTACAGTAGCAGTTTTTATATTTAGGGTTCCCTCTGTTCTCTCCTATATAGAAAGTTGAATTTGGAACTCTAAATCCAACATGGTTTCTAGTAGCTCTTTGAAACTTGACAAAATAAAGGAGTTCTCAGTTTTGTCGCTATGTTTTGTTTCCTCTTCAAGTAGCCCCAGGCACAGACTGTGGAAAAGCACTTTCATTGAGAGGGGTTCCCAAGCTTCTAAGAAATAACGAGTTTCCGAAATACCAGCAAATATTTTTTCACCCAATCTTGATGATACATGGTGGTAATGATCAGTACACAAATCCCACTTGGCTCACCAAATTTTGTTCTTCTAGGTTGAAGCGTTCGTCTACTGTAGCAGTTTTTATATTTAGGTTTCACTCTGTTCTCTCATATATAGATAGATGAATTTGGAACTCTAAATCCAACATGGTTTGTAGTAGCTCTTTGAAACTTGACAAAATAAAGGAGTTCTCAGTTTTGTCTCTATGGATTGTTTCCTCTTCAAGTAGCCCTAGGCACAGACTGTGGAAAGTACTTTCATTGAGATGGGTTGCCAAGCTTCTAAGAAATAACGCGTTTCCGAAATACCAGCAAATATTTTTTCACACAGTCTTGTTGATACTTGGTGGTAATGATCAGTACACAAATCCCACTTGGCTCACCAAATTTAGTTCTTCTAGGTTGAAGCGTTCGTGTACAGTAGCAGTTTTATATTTAGGTTTCCCTCTGTTCTCTCCTATATAGATAGATGAATTTGGAACTCTAAATCCAACATGGTTTGTAGTAGCTCTTTGAAACTTGACAAAATAAAGGAGTTCTCAGATTTGTCTCTATGGTTTGTTTCCTCTTCAAGTAGCCCTAGGCACAGACTGTGAAAAAGCACTTTCATTGATAGGGGTTGCCAAGCTTCTAAGAAATAACGAGTTTCCGAAATACCAGCGAATATTTTTTCACCCAATCTTGATGATACTTGTTGCTAATGATCAGTACACAAATCCCACTTGGCTCACCAAATTTTGTTCTTCTAGGTTGAAGCGTTCGTCTACAGTAGCAGTTTTTATATTTAGGGTTCCCTCTGTTCTCTCCTATATAGAAAGTTGAATTTGGAACTCTAAATCCAACATGGTTTCCAGTAGCTCTTTGAAACTTGACAAAATAAAGGAGTTCTCAGTTTTGTCGCTATGGTTTGTGTCCTCTTCAAGTAGCCCCAGGCACAGACTGTGGAAAAGCACTTTCATTGAGAGGGGTTCCCAAGCTTCTAAGAAATAACGAGTTTCCGAAATACCAGCAAATATTTTTTCACCCAATCTTGATGATACATGGTGGTAATGATCAGTACACAAATCCCACTTGGCTCACCAAATTTTGTTCTTCTAGGTTGAAGCGTTCGTCTACTGTAGCAGTTTTTATATTTAGGTTTCACTCTGTTCTCTCATATATAGATAGATGAATTTGGAACTCTAAATCCAACATGGTTTGTAGTAGCTCTTTGAAACTTGACAATATAAAGGAGTTCTCACTTTTGTCTCTATGGTTTGTTTCCTCTTCAAGTAGCCCTAGGCACAGACTGTGGAAAAGCACTTTCATTGAGATGTGTTGCCAAGCTTCTAAGAAATAACGATTTTCCGAAATACCAGCAAATATTTTTTCACACAATCTTGTTGATACTTGGTGGTAATGATCAGGACACAAATCCCACTTGGCTCACCAAATTTTGTTCTTCTAGTTTGAAGCGTTCGTCTACAGTAGCAGTTTTTATATTTAGGTTTCTCTCTGTTCTCTCCTATATAGACAGATGAATTTGGAACTCTAAATCCAACATGGTTTGTAGTAGCTCTTTGACAATTGACAAAATAAAGGAGGTCTCAGATTTGTCTCTATGGTTTGTTTCCTCTTCAAGTAGCCCTAGGCACAGACTGTGGAAAAGCACTTTCATTGAGAGGGGTTGCCAAGCTTCTAAGAAATAACAAGTTTCCGAAATACCAGCAAATATTTTTTCACCCAATCTTGATGATACTTGGTGGTAATGATCAGTACTCAAATCCCACTTGGCTCACCAAATTTTGTTCTTCTAGGTTGAAGCGTTCGTCTACAGTAGCAGTTTTTATATTTAGGTTTCCCTCTGTTCTCTCTTATATAGATAGAAGAATTTGGAACTCTTAATCCAACATGGTTTGTAGTAGCTCTTTGAAACTTGACAAAATAAAGGAATTCTCAGTTTTGTCTCTATGGTTTGTTTCCTCTTAAAGTAGCCCTAGGCACAGACTGTGGAAAGCACTTTCATTGAGAAGGGTTGCCAAGCTTCTAAGAAATAACGAGTTTCCGAAATACCAGCAAATATTTTTTCACCCAATCTTGATGATACTTGGTGGTAATGATCAGTACACAAATCCCACTTGGCTCACCAAATGTTGTTCTTCTAGGTTGAAGCGTTTTCTACAGTAGCAGTTTTTATATTTAGGTTTCACTCTGTTCTCTCCTATATAGATAGATAAATTTGGCACTCTAAATCCAACATGGTTTGTAGTAGCTCTTTGAAACTTGACAAAATAAAGGAGTTCTCAGTTTTGTCTCTATGGATCGTTTCATCTTCAAGTAGCCCTAGGCACAGACTGTGTAAAGTACTTTCATTGAGATGGGTTTCCAAGCTTCTAAGAAATAACGCGTTTCCGAAATACCAGCAAATATTTTTTCACACAGTCTTGTTGATACTTGGTGGTAATGATCAGTACACAAATCCCACTTGGCTCCACCAAATTTAGTTCTTCTAGGTTGAAGCGTTCGTGTACAGTAGCAGTTTTATATTTAGGTTTCCCTCTGTTCTCTCCTATATAGATAGATGAATTTGGAACTCTAAATCCAACATGGTTTGTAGTAGCTCTTTGAAACTTGACAAATAAAGGAGTTCTCAGATTTGTCTCTATGGTTTGTTTCCTCTTCAAGTAGCCTAGGCACAGACTGTGAAAAAGCACTTTCATTGATAGGGGTTGCCAAGCTTCTAAGACATAACGAGTTCCCGAAATACCAAGCGAATATTTTTTCACCCAATCTTGATGATACTTGTTGCTAATGATCAGTACACAAATCCCACTTGGCTCACCAAATTTTTGTTCTTCTAGGTTGAAGCGTTCGTCTACAGTAGCAGTTTTTATATTTAGGGTTCCCTCTGTTCTCTCCTATATAGAAAGTTGAATTTGGAACTCTAAATCCAACATGGTTTCCAGTAGCTCTTTGAAACTTGACAAAATAAAGGAGTTCTCAGTTTTGTCGCTATGGTTTGTTTCCTCTTCAAGTAGCCCCAGGCACAGACTGTGGAAAAGCACTTTCATTGAGAGGGGTTCCAAGCTTCTAAGAAATAACGAGTTTCCGAAATACCAGCAAATATTTTTTCACCCAATCTTGATGATACATGGTGGTAATGATCAGTACACAAATCCCACTTGGCTCACCAATTTTGTTCTTCTAGGTTGAAGCGTTCGTCTACTGTAGCAGTTTTTATATTTAGGTTTCACTCTGTTCTCTCATATATAGATAGATGAATTTGGAACTCTAAATCCAACATGGTTTGTAGTAGCTCTTTGAAACTTGACAATATAAAGGAGTTCTCACTTTTGTCTCTATGGTTTGTTTCCTCTTCAAGTAGCCCTAGGCACAGACTGTGGAAAAGCACTTTCATTGAGATGTGTTGCCAAGCTTCTAAGAAATAACGATTTTCCGAAATACCAGCAAATATTTTTTCACACAATCTTGTTGATACTTGGTGGTAATGATCAGGACACAAATCCCACTTGGCTCACCAAATTTTGTTCTTCTAGTTTGAAGCGTTCGTCTACAGTAGCAGTTTTTATATTTAGGTTTCTCTCTGTTCTCTCCTATATAGACAGATGAATTTGGAACTCTAAATCCAACATGGTTTGTAGTAGCTCTTTGACAATTGACAAAATAAAGGAGGTCTCAGATTTGTCTCTATGGTTTGTTTCCTCTTCAAGTAGCCCTAGGCACAGACTGTGGAAAAGCACTTTCATTGAGAGGGGTTGCCAAGCTTCTAAGAAATAACAAGTTTCCGAAATACCAGCAAATATTTTTTCACCCAATCTTGATGATACTTGGTGGTAATGATCAGTACTCAAATCCCACTTGGCTCACCAAATTTTGTTCTTCTAGGTTGAAGCGTTCGTCTACAGTAGCAGTTTTTATATTTAGGTTTCCCTCTGTTCTCTCTTATATAGATAGAAGAATTTGGAACTCTTAATCCAACATGGTTTGTAGTAGCTCTTTGAAACTTGACAAAATAAAGGAATTCTCAGTTTTGTCTCTATGGTTTGTTTCCTCTTAAAGTAGCCCTAGGCACAGACTGTGGAAAGCACTTTCATTGAGAAGGGTTGCCAAGCTTCTAAGAAATAACGAGTTTCCGAAATACCAGCAAATATTTTTTCACCCAATCTTGATGATACTTGGTGGTCATGATCAGTACACAAATCCCACTTGGCTCACCAAATGTTGTTCTTCTAGGTTGAAGCGTTTTTCTACAGTAGCAGTTTTTATATTTAGGTTTCACTCTGTTCTCTCCTATATAGATAGATAAATTTGGCACTCTAAATCCAACATGGTTTGTAGTAGCTCTTTGAAACTTGACAAAATAAAGGAGTTCTCAGTTTTGTCTCTATGGATCGTTTCCTCTTCAAGTAGCCCTAGGCACAGACTGTGTAAAGTACTTTCATTGAGATGGGTTTCCAAGCTTCTAAGAAATAACGCGTTTCCGAAATACCAGCAAATATTTTTTCACACAGTCTTGTTGATACTTGGTGGTAATGATCAGTACACAAATCCCACTTGGCTCACCAAATTTAGTTCTTCTAGGTTGAAGCGTTCGTGTACAGTAGCACTTTTTATATTTAGTTTTCCCTCTGTTCTCTCCTATATAGATAGATGAATTTGGAACTCTAAATCCAACATGGTTTGTAGTAGCTCTTTGACAATTGACAAAATAAAGGAGTTCTCAGATTTGTCTCTATGGTTTGTTTCCTCTTCAAGTAGCCCTAGGCACAGACTGTGGAAAAGCACTTTCATTGAGAGGGGTTGCCAAGCTTCTAAGAAATAACGAGTTTCTGAAATACCAGCGAATATTTTTTCACCCAATCTTGATGATACTTGTTGCTAATGATCAGTACACAAATCCCACTTGGCTCACCAAATTTTGTTCTTCTAGGTTGAAGTGTTCGTCTACAGTAGCAGTTTTTATATTTAGGGTTCCCTCTGTTCTCTCCTATATAGAAAGATTATTTGGAACTCTAAATCCAACATGGTTTGTAGTAGCTCTTTGAAACTTGACAAAATAAAGGAGTTCTCAGTTTTGTCGCTATGGTTTGTTTCCTCTTCAAGTAGCCCCAGGCACACACTGTGGAAAGCACTTTCATTGAGAGGGGTTCCCAAGCTTCTAAGAAATAACGAGTTTCCGAAATATCAGCAAATATTTTTTCACCCAATCTTGATGATACTTGGTGGTAATGATCAGTACTCAAATCCCACTTGGCTCACCAAATTTTGTTCTTCTAGGTTGAAGCGTTCGTCTACAGTAGCAGTTTTTATCTTTAGGTTTCCCTCTGTTCTCTCCTATATAGATAGATGAATTTGGAACTCTAAATCCAACATGGTTTGTAGTAGCTCTTTGAAACTTGACAAAATAAAGGAGTTCTCAGTTTTGTCGCTATGGTTTGTTTCCTCTTCAAGTAGCCCCAGGCACAGACTGTGGAAAAGCACTTTCATTGAGAGGGGTTCCCAAGCTTCTAAGAAATAACGAGTTTCCGAAATACCAGCAAATATTTTTTCACCCAATCTTGATGATACATGGTGGTAATGATCAGTACACAAATCCCACTTGGCTCACCAAATTTTGTTCTTCTAGGTTGAAGCGTTCGTCTACTGTAGCAGTTTTTATATTTAGGTTTCACTCTGTTCTCTCATATATAGATAGATGAATTTGGAACTCTAAATCCAACATGGTTTGTAGTAGCTCTTTGAAACTTGACAATATAAAGGAGTTCTCACTTTTGTCTCTATGGTTTGTTTCCTCTTCAAGTAGCCCTAGGCACAGACTGTGGAAAAGCACTTTCATTGAGATGTGTTGCCAAGCTTCTAAGAAATAACGATTTTCAGAAATACCAGCAAATATTTTTTCACACAATCTTGTTGATACTTGGTGGTAATGATCAGGACACAAATCCCACTTGGCTCACCAAATTTTGTTCTTCTAGTTTGAAGCGTTCGTCTACAGTAGCAGTTTTTATATTTAGGTTTCTCTCTGTTCTCTCCTATATAGATAGATGAATTTGGAACTCTAAATCCAACATGGTTTGTAGTAGCTCTTTGAAACTTGACAAAATAAAGGAGGTCTCAGATTTGTCTCTATGGTTTGTTTCCTCTTCAAGTAGCCCTAGGCACAGACTGTGGAAAAGCACTTTCATTGAGAGGGGTTGCCAAGCTTCTAAGAAATAACAAGTTTCCGAAATACCAGCAAATATTTTTTCACCCAATCTTGATGATACTTGGTGGTAATGATCAGTACTCAAATCCCACTTGGCTCACCAAATTTTGTTCTTCTAGGTTGAAGCGTTCGTCTACAGTAGCAGTTTTTATATTTAGGTTTCCCTCTGTTCTCTCTTATATAGATAGATGAATTTGGAACTCTAAATCCAACATGGTTTGTAGTAGCTCTTTGAAACTTGACAAAATAAAGGAATTCTCAGTTTTGTCTCTATGGTTTGTTTCCTCTTAAAGTAGCCCTAGGCACAGACTGTGGAAAGCACTTTCATTGAGAAGGGTTGCCAAGCTTCTAAGAAATAACGAGTTTCCGAAATACCAGCAAATATTTTTTCACCCAATCTTGATGATACTTGGTGGTCATGATCAGTACACAAATCCCACTTGGCTCACCAAATGTTGTTCTTCTAGGTTGAAGCGTTTTTCTACAGTAGCAGTTTTTATATTTAGGTTTCACTCTGTTCTCTCCTATATAGATAGATAAATTTGGCACTCTAAATCCAACATGGTTTGTAGTAGCTCTTTGAAACTTGACAAAATAAAGGAGTTCTCAGTTTTGTCTCTATGGATCGTTTCCTCTTCAAGTAGCCCTAGGCACAGACTGTGTAAAGTACTTTCATTGAGATGGGTTTCCAAGCATCTAAGAAATAACGAGTTTCCGAAATACCAGCAAATATTTTTTCACACAGTCTTGTTGATACTTGGTGGTAATGATCAGTACACAAATCCCACTTGGCTCAACAAATTTAGTTCTTCTAGGTTGAAGCGTTCGTGTACAGTAGCACTTTTTATATTTAGTTTTCCCTCTGTTCTCTCCTATATAGATAGATGAATTTGGAACTCTAAATCCAACATGGTTTGTAGTAGCTCTTTGACAATTGACAAAATAAAGGAGTTCTCAGATTTGTCTCTATGGTTTGTTTCCTCTTCAAGTAGCCCTAGGCACAGACTGTGGAAAAGCACTTTCATTGAGAGGGGTTGCCAAGCTTCTAAGAAATAACGAGTTTCTGAAATACCAGCGAATATTTTTTCACCCAATCTTGATGATACTTGTTGCTAATGATCAGTACACAAATCCCACTTGGCTCACCAAATTTTGTTCTTCTAGGTTGAAGTGTTCGTCTACAGTAGCAGTTTTTATATTTAGGGTTCCCTCTGTTCTCTCCTATATAGAAAGATTATTTGGAACTCTAAATCCAACATGGTTTGTAGTAGCTCTTTGAAACTTGACAAAATAAAGGAGTTCTCAGTTTTGTCGCTATGGTTTGTTTCCTCTTCAAGTAGCCCCAGGCACACACTGTGGAAAAGCACTTTCATTGAGAGGGGTTCCCAAGCTTCTAAGAAATAACGAGTTTCCGAAATACCAGCAAATATTTTTTCACCCAATCTTGATGATACTTGTTGCTAATGATCAGTACACAAATCCCACTTGGCTCACCAAATTTTGTTCTTCTACGTTGAAGTGTTCGTCTACAGTAGCAGTTTTTATATTTAGGGTTCCCTCTGTTCTCTCCTATATAGAAAGATGAATTTGGAACTCTAAATCCAACATGGTTTGTAGTAGCTCTTTGAAACTTGACAAAATAAAGGAGTTCTCAGTTTTTTCGCTATGGTTTGTTTCCTCTTCAAGTAGCCCCAGGCACACACTGTGGAAAAGCACTTTCATTGAGAGGGGTTCCCAAGCTTCTAAGAAATAACGAGTTTCCGAAATATCAGCAAATATTTTTTCACCCAATCTTGATGATACTTGGTGGTAATGATCAGTACACAAATCCCACTTGGCTCACCAAATTTTGTTCTTCTAGGTTGAAGCGTTCGTCTACAGTAGCAGTTTTTATCTTTAGGTTTCCCTCTGTTCTCTCCTATATAGATAGATGAATTTGGAACTCTAAATCCAACATGGTTTGTAGTAGCTCTTTGAAACTTGACAAAATAAAGGAGTTCTCAGTTTTGTCTCTATGGTTTGTTTCCTCTTCTAGTAGCCCTAGGCACAGACTGTGGAAAAGCACTTTCATTGAGATGGGTTGCCAAGCTTCTAAGAAATAACGCGTTTCCGAAATACCAGCAAATATTTTTTCACCCAATCTTGATGATACTTGCTGGTCATGATCAGTACACAAATCCCACTTGGCTCACCAAATTTTGTTCTTCTAGGTTGAAGCGTTTGTCTACAGTAGCAGTTTTTATATTTAGGTTTCACTCTGTTCTCTCATATATAGATAGATGAATTTGGAACTCTAAATCCAACATGGTTTGTAGTAGCTCTTTGAAACTTGACAAAATAAAGGAGTTCTCAGTTTTGTCTCTATGGATTGTTTCCTCTTCAAGTAGCCCTAGGCACAGACTGTGGAAAGTACTTTCATTGAGATGGGTTGCCAAGCTTCTAAGAAATAACGCGTTTCCGAAATACCAGCGAATATTTTTTCACCCAATCTTGATGATACTTGTTGCTAATGATCAGTATACAAATCCCACTTGGCTCACCAAATTTTGTTCTTCTAGGTTGAAGTGTTCGTCTACAGTAGCAGTTTTTATATTTAGGGTTCCCTCTGTTCTCTCCTATATAGAAAGATGAATTTGGAACTCTAAATCCAACATGGTTTGTAGTAGCTCTTTGAAACTTGACAAAATAAAGGAGTTCTCAGTTTTGTCGCTATGGTTTGTTTCCTCTTCAAGTAGCCCCAGGCACACACTGTGGAAAAGCACTTTCATTGAGAGGGGTTCCCAAGCTTCTAAGAAATAACGAGTTTCCGAAATACCAGCAAATATTTTTTCACCCAATCTTGATGATACTTGGTGGTAATGATCAGTACACAAATCCCACTTGGCTCACCAAATTTTGTTCTTCTAGGTTGAAGCGTTCGTCTACAGTAGCAGTTTTTATCTTTAGGTTTCCCTCTGTTCTCTCATATATAGATAGATGAATTTGGAACTCTAAATCCAACATGGTTTGTAGTAGCTCATTGAAACTTGACAAAATAAAGGAGTTCTCAGTTTTGTCTCTATGGTTTGTTTCCTCTTCAAGTAGCCCTAGGCACAGACTTTGGAAAGCACTTTCATTGAGATGGGTTGCCAAGCTTCTAAGAAATAATGCGTTTCCGAAATACCAGCAAATACTTTTTCACACAATCTTGTTGATACTTGGTGGTAATGATCAGTACACTAATCCCACTTGGCTCACCAAATTTAGTTCTTCTAGGTTGAAGCGTTCGTGTACAGTAGCAGTTTATATATTTAGGTTTCCCTCGGTTGTCTCCTATATAGATAGATGAATTTGGAACTCTAAATCCAACATGGTTTGTAGTAGCTCTTTGAAAATTGACAAAATAAAGGAGTTCTCAGATTTGTCTCTATGGTTTGTTTCCTCTTCAAGTAGCCCTAGGCACAGACTGTGAAAAAGCACTTTCATTGAGAGGGGTTGCCAAGCTTCTAAGAAATAACGAGTTTCCGAAATACCAGCGAATATTTTTTCACCCAATCTTGATGATACTTGTTGCTAATGATCAGTACACAAATCCACTTGGCTCACCAAATTTTGTTCTTCTAGGTTGAAGCGTTCGTCTAGAGTAGCAGTTTTTATATTTAGGGTTCCCTCTGTTCTCTCCTATATAGAAAGTTGAATTTGGAACTCTAAATCCAACATGGTTTGTTGTAGCTCTTTGAGACTTGACAAAATGAAGGAGTTCTCAGTTTTGTCTCTATGGTATGTTTCCTCTTCAAGTAGCCCTAGGCACAGACTGTGGAAAAGTACTTTCATTGAGATGGGTTGAGAAGCTTCTAAGAAATAACGAGTTACCGAAATACCAGCAAATATTTTTTCACCCAAACTTGATGATACTTGGTGGTAATGATCAGTACACAAATCCCACTTGGCTCACCAAATTTTGTTCTTCTAGGTTGAAGCGTTCGTCTACTGTAGCAGTTTTTATATTTAGGTTTCACTCTGTTCTCTCATATATAGATAGATGAATTTGGAACTCTAAATCCAACATGGTTTGTAGTAGCTCTTTGAAACATGACAATATAAAGGAGTTCTCACTTTTGTCTCTATGGTTTGTTTCCTCTTCAAGTAGCCCTAGGCACAGACTGTGGAAAAGCACTTTCATTGAGATGTGTTGCCAAGCTTCTAAGAAATAACGATTTTCCGAAATACCAGCAAATATTTTTTCACACAATCTTGTTGATACTTGGTGGTAATGATCAGTACACAAATCCCACTTGGCTTACCAAATTTTGTTCTTCTAGGTTGAAGCGTTCGTCTACAGTAGCAGTTTTTATATTTAGGTTTCACTCTGTTCTCTCCTATATAGATAGATAAATTTGGCACTCTAAATCCAACATGGTTTGTAGTAGCTCTTTGAAACTTGACAAAATAAAGGAGTTCTCAGTTTTGTCTCTATGGATTGTTTCCTCTTCAAGTAGCCCTAGACACAGACTGTGGAAAGTACTTTCATTGAGATGGGTTGCCAAGCTTCTAAGAAATAACGCGTTTCCGAAATACCAGCAAATATTTTTTCACACAGTCTTGTTGATACTTGGTGGTAATGATCAGTACACAGATCCCACTTGGCTCACCAAATTTAGTTCTTCTAGGTTGAAGCGTTGGTGTACAGTAGCACTTTTTATATTTAGTTTTCCCTCTGTTCTCTCCTATATAGATAGATGAATTTGGAACTCTAAATCCAACATGGTTTGTAGTAGCTCTTTGACAATTGACAAAATAAAGGAGTTCTCAGATTTGCCTCTATGGTTTGTTTCCTCTTCAAGTAGCCCTAGGCACAGACTGTGGAAAAGCACTTTCATTGAGAGGGGTTGCCAAGCTTCTAAGAAATAACGAGTTTCTGAAATACCAGCGAATATTTTTTCACCCAATCTTGATGATACTTGTTGCTAATGATCAGTACACAAATCCCACTTGGCTCACCAAATTTTGTTCTTCTAGGTTGAAGTGTTCGTCTACAGTAGCAGTTTTTATATTTAGGGTTCCCTCTGTTCTCTCCTATATAGAAATATTATTTGGAACTCTAAATCCAACATGGTTTGTAGTAGCTCTTTGAAACTTGACAAAATAAAGGAGTTCTCAGTTTTGTCGCTATGGTTTGTTTCCTCTTCAAGTAGCCCCAGGCACACACTGTGGAAAAGCACTTTCATTGAGAGGGGTTCCCAAGCTTCTAAGAAATAACGAGTTTCCGAAATACCAGCAAATATTTTTTCACCCAATCTTGATGATACTTGTTGCTAATGATCAGTACACAAATCCCACTTGGCTCACCAAATTTTGTTCTTCTACGTTGAAGTGTTCGTCTACAGTAGCAGTTTTTATATTTAGGGTTCCCTCTGTTCTCTCCTATATAGAAAGATGAATTTGGAACTCTAAATCCAACATGGTTTGTAGTAGCTCTTTGAAACTTGACAAAATAAAGTAGTTCTCAGTTTTTTCGCTATGGTTTGTTTCCTCTTCAAGTAGCCCCAGGCACACACTGTGGAAAAGCACTTTCATTGAGAGGGTTTCCCAAGCTTCTAAGAAATAACGAGTTTCCGAAATATCAGCAAATATTCTTTCACCCAATCTTGATGATACTTGTTGCTAATGATCAGTACACAAATCCCACTTGGCTCACCAAATTTTGTTCTTCTAGGTTGAAGCGTTCGTCTACAGTAGCAGTTTTTATATTTAGGGTTCCCTCTGTTCTCTCCTATATAGAAAGTTGAATTTGGACTCTAAATCCAACATGGTTTCTAGTAGCTCTTTGAAACTTGACAAAATAAAGGAGTTCTCAGTTTTGTCGCTATGTTTGTTTCCTCTTCAAGAAGCCCCAGGCACAGACTGTGGAAAAGCACTTTCATTGAGAGGGGTTCCCAAGCTTCTAAGAAATAACGAGTTTCCGAAATACCAGCAAATATTTTTTCACCCAATCTTGATGATACTTGGTGTTAATGATCAGTACACAAATCCCACTTGGCTCACCAAATTTTGTTCTTCTAGGTTGAAGCGTTCGTCTACTGTAGCAGTTTTTATATTTAGGTTTCACTCTGTTCTCTATATATAGATAGATGAATTTGGAACTTTAAATCCAACATGGTTTGTAGTAGCTCTTTGAAACTTGACAAAATAAAGGAGTTCTCAGTTTTGTCTCTATGGATTGTTTCCTCTTCAAGTAGCCCTAGGCACAGACTGTGGAAAGTACTTTCATTGAGATGGGTTGCCAAGCTTCTAAGAAATAACGCGTTTCCGAAATACCAGCAAATATTTTTTCACACAGTCTTGTTGATACTTGGTGGTAATGATCAGTACACAAATCCCACTTGGCTCACCAAATTTAGTTCTTCTAGGTTGAAGCTTTCGTGTACAGTAGCAGTTTTTATATTTAGGTTTCCCTCTGTTCTCTCCTATATAGATAGATGAATTTGGAACTCTAAATCCAACATGGTTTGTAGTAGCTCTTTGAAAATTGACAAAATAAAGGAGTTCTCAGATTTGTCTCTATGGTTTGTTTCCTCTTCAAGTAGCCCTAGGCACAGACTGTGGAAAAGCACTTTCATTGAGAGGGGTTGCCAAGCTTCTAAGAAATAACGAGTTTCCGAAATACCAGCGAATATTTTTTCACCCAATCTTGATGATACTTGTTGCTAATGATCAGTACACAAATCCCACTTGGCTCACCAAATTTTGTTCTTCTAGGTTGAAGCGTTCGTCTACAGTAGCAGTTTTTATATTTAGGGTTCCCTCTGTTGTCTCCTATATAGAAAGATGAATTTGGAACTCTAAATCCAACATGGTTTGTAGTAGCTCTTTGAAACTTGAAAAAATAAAGGAGTTCTCAGTTTTGTCGCTATGGTTTGTTTCCTCTTCAAGTAGCCCCAGGCACACACTGTGGAAAAGCACTTTCATTGAGAGGGGTTCCCAAGCTTCTAAGAAATAACGAGTTTCCGAAATACCAGCAAATATTTTTTCACCCAATCTTGATGATACTTGGTGGTAATGATCAGTACAGAAATCCCACTTGGCTCACCAAATTTTGTTCTTCTAGGTTGAAGCGTTCGTCTACAGTAGCAGTTTTTATATTTAGGTTTCCCTCTGTTCTCTACCATATAAATAGATGAATTTGGAACTCTAAATCCAACATGGTTTGTAGTAGCTCTTTGAAACTTGACAAAATAAAGGAGTCCTAAGTTTTCTCTATGGATTGTTTCCTCTTCAAGTAGCGCTAGGCACAGACTGTGGAAAGTACTTTCATTGAGATGGGTTGCCAAGCTTCTAAGAAATAACGCGTTTCCGAAATACCAACAAATATTTTTTCACACAGTCTTGTTGATACTTGGTGGTAATGATCAGTACACAAATCCCACTTGGCTCACCAAATTTAGTTCTTCAAGGTTGAAGCGTTCGTGTACAGTAGCAGTTTTTATATTTAGGTTTCCCTCTGTTCTCTCCTATATAGATAGATGAATTTGGAACTCTAAATCCAACATGGTTTGTAGTAGCTCTTTGAAACTTGACAATATAAAGGAGTTCTCACTTTTGTCTCTATGGTTTGTTTCCTCTTCAAGTAGCCCTAGGCACAGACTGTGGAAAAGCACTTTCATTGAGAGGGGTTGCCAAGCTTCTAAGAAATAACAAGTTTCCGAAATACCAGCAAATATTTTTTCCCCCAATCTTGATGATACTTGGTGGTAATGATCAGTACTCAAATCCCACTTGGCTCACCAAATTTTGTTCTTCTAGGTTGAAGCGTTCGTGTACAGTAGCACTTTTTATATTTAGGTTTCCCTCTGTTCTCTCCTATATAGATAGATGAATTTGGAACTCTAAATCCAACATGGTTTGTAGTAGCTCTTTGACAATTGACAAAATAAAGGAGTTCTCAGATTTGTCTCTATGGTTTGTTTCCTCTTCAAGTAGCCCTAGGCACAGACTGTGGAAAAGCACTTTCATTGAGAGGGGTTGCCAAGCTTCTAAGAAATAACGAGTTTCTGAAATACCAGCGAATATTTTTTCACCCAATCTTGATGATACTTGTTGCTAATGATCAGTACACAAATCCCACTTGGCTCACCAAATTTTGTTCTTCTAGGTTGAAGTGTTCGTCTACAGTAGCAGTTTTTATATTTAGTGTTCCCTCTGTTCTCTCCTATATAGAAAGATGATTTGGAACTCTAAATCCAAAATGGTTTGTAGTAGCTCTTTGAAACTTGACAAAATAAAGGAGTTCTCAGTTTTGTCGCTATGGTTTGTTTCCTCTTCAAGTAGCCCCAGGCACACACTGTGGAAAAGCACTTTCATTGAGACTGGTTCCCAAGCTTCTAATAAATAACGAGTTTCCGAAATACCAGCAAATATTTTTTCACCCAATCTTGATGATACTTGTTGCTAATGATCAGTACACAAATCCCACTTGGCTCACCAAATTTTGTTCTTCTACGTTGAAGTGTTCGTCTACAGTAGCAGTTTTTATATTTAGGGTTCCCTCTGTTCTCTCCTATATAGAAAGATGAATTTGGAACTCTAAATCCAACATGGTTTGTAGTAGCTCTTTGAAACTTGACAAAATAAAGTAGTTCTCAGTTTTTTCGCTATGGTTTGTTTCCTCTTCAAGTAGCCCCAGGCACAGACTGTGGAAAAGCACTTTCATTGAGAGGGGTTCCCAAGGTTCTAAGAAATAACGAGTTTCCGAAATATCAGCAAATATTTTTTCACCCAATCTTGATGATACTTGGTGGTAATGATCAGTACACAAATCCCACTTGGCTCACCAAATTTAGTTCTTCTAGGTTGAAGCGTTCGTGTACAGTAGCAGTTTATATATTTAGGTTTCCCTCGGTTGTCTCCTATATAGATAGATGAATTTGGAACTCTAAATCCAACATGGTTTGTAGTAGCTCTTTGAAAATTGACAAAATAAAGGAGTTCTCAGATTTGTCTCTATGGTTTGTTTCCCCTTCAAGTAGCCCTAGGCACAGACTGTGGAAAAGCACTTTCATTGAGAGGGGTTGCCAAGCTTCTAAGAAATAACGAGTTTCCGAAATACTAGCGAATATTCTTTCACCCAATCTTGATGATACTTGTTGCTAATGATCAGTACACAAATCCCACTTGGCTCACCAAATTTTGTTCTTCTAGGTTGAAGCGTTCGTCTACAGTAGCAGTTTTTATATTTAGGGTTCCCTCTGTTCTCTCCTATATAGAAAGTGAATTTGGACTCTAAATCCAACATGGTTTCTAGTAGCTCTTTGAAACTTGACAAAATAAAGGAGTTCTCAGTTTTGTCGCTATGTTTGTTTCCTCTTCAAGAAGCCCCAGGCACAGACTGTGGAAAAGCACTTTCATTGAGAGGGGTTCCCAAGCTTCTAAGAAATAACGAGTTTCCGAAATACCAGCAAATATTTTTTCACCCAATCTTGATGATACTTGGTGTTAATGATCAGTACACAAATCCCACTTGGCTCACCAAATTTTGTTCTTCTAGGTTGAAGCGTTCGTCTACTGTAGCAGTTTTTATATTTAGGTTTCACTCTGTTCTCTATATATAGATAGATGAATTTGGAACTCTAAATCCAACATGGTTTGTAGTAGCTCTTTGAAACTTGACAAAATAAAGGAGTTCTCAGTTTTGTCTCTATGGATTGTTTCCTCTTCAAGTAGCCCTAGGCACAGACTGTGGAAAGTACTTTCATTGAGATGGGTTGCCAAGCTTCTAAGAAATAACGCGTTTCCGAAATACCAGCAAATATTTTTTCACACAGTCTTGTTGATACTTGGTGGTAATGATCAGTACACAAATCCCACTTGGCTCACCAAATTTAGTTCTTCTAGGTTGAAGCTTTCGTGTACAGTAGCAGTTTTTATATTTAGGTTTCCCTCTGTTCTCTCATATATAGATAGATGAATTTGGAACTCTAAATCCAACATGGTTTGTAGTAGCTCTTTGAAAATTGACAAAATAAAGGAGTTCTCAGATTTGTCTCTATGGTTTGTTTCCTCTTCAAGTAGCCCTAGGCACAGACTGTGGAAAAGCACTTTCATTGAGAGGGGTTGCCAAGCTTCTAAGAAATAACGAGTTTCCGAAATACCAGCGAATATTTTTTCACCCAATCTTGATGATACTTGTTGCTAATGATCAGTACACAAATCCCACTTGGCTCACCAAATTTTGTTCTTCTAGGTTGAAGCGTTCGTCTACAGTAGCAGTTTTTATATTTAGGGTTCCCTCTGTTGTCTCCTATATAGAAAGATGAATTTGGAACTCTAAATCCAACATGGTTTGTAGTAGCTCTTTGAAACTTGACAAATTAAAGGAGTTCTCAGTTTTGTCGCTATGGTTTGTTTCCTCTTCAAGTAGCCCCAGGCACACACTGTGGAAAAGCACTTTCATTGAGAGGGGTTCCCAAGCTTCTAAGAAATAACGAGTTTCCGAAATACCAGCAAATATTTTTTCACCCAATCTTGATGATACTTGGTGGTAATGATCAGTACACAAATCCCACTTGGCTCACCAAATTTTGTTCTTCTAGGTTGAAGCGTTCGTCTACAGTAGCAGTTTTTATATTTAGGTTTCCCTCTGTTCTCTACCATATAAATAGATGAATTTGGAACTCTAAATCCAACATGGTTTGTAGTAGCTCTTTGAAACTTGACAAAATAAAGGAGTCCTAAGTTTTCTCTATGGATTGTTTCCTCTTCAAGTAGCGCTAGGCACAGACTGTGGAAAGTACTTTCATTGAGATGGGTTGCCAAGCTTCTAAGAAATAACGCGTTTCCGAAATACCAACAAATATTTTTTCACACAGTCTTGTTGATACTTGGTGGTAATGATCAGTACACAAATCCCACTTGGCTCACCAAATTTAGTTCTTCAAGGTTGAAGCGTTCGTGTACAGTAGCAGTTTTTATATTTAGGTTTCCCTCTGTTCTCTCCTATATAGATAGATGAATTTGGAACTCTAAATCCAACATGGTTTGTAGTAGCTCTTTGAAACTTGACAATATAAAGGAGTTCTCACTTTTGTCTCTATGGTTTGTTTCCTCTTCAAGTAGCCCTAGGCACAGACTGTGGAAAAGCACTTTCATTGAGATGTGTTGCCAAGCTTCTAAGAAATAAAAAATTTTCCGAAATACCAGCATATATTTTTTCACACAATCTTGTTGATACTTGGTGGTAATGATCAGTACACAAATCCCACTTGGCTCACCAAATTTTGTTCTTCTAGTTTGAAGCGTTCGTCTACAGTAGCAGTTTTTATATTTAGGTTTCTCTCTGTTCTCTCCTATATAGATAGATGAATTTGGAACTCTAAATCCAACATGGTTTGTAGTATCTCTTTTAAACTTGACAAAATAAAGGAGGTCTCAGATTTGTCTCTATGGTTTGTTTCCTCTTCAAGTAGCCCTAGGCACAGACTGTGGAAAAGCACTTTCATTGAGAGGGGTTGCCAAGCTTCTAAGAAATAACAAGTTTCCGAAATACCAGCAAATATTTTTTCACCCAATCTTGATGATACTTGTTGCTAATGATCAGTACACAAATCCCACTTGGCTCACCAAATTTTGTTCTTCTAGGTTGAAGCGTTCGTCTACAGTAGCAGTTTTTATATTTAGGGTTCCCTCTGTTCTCTAATATAGAAAGTTGAATTTGGAACTCTAAATCCAACATGGTTTCCAGTAGCTCTTTGAAACTTGACAAAATAAAGGAGTTCTCAGTTTTGTCGCTATGGTTTGTTTCCTCTTCAAGTAGCCCAAGGCACAGACTGTGGAAAAGCACTTTCATTGAGAGGGGTTCCCAAGCTTCTAAGAAATAACGAGGTTCCGAAATACCAGCAAATATTTTTTCACCCAATCTTGATGATACATCGTGGTAATGATCAGTACACAAATCCCACTTGGCTCACCAAATTTTGTTCTTCTAGGTTGAAGCGTTCGTCTACTGTAGCAGTTTTTATATTTAGGTTTCACTCTGTTCTCTCATATATAGATAGATGAATTTGGAACTCTAAATCCAACATGGTTTGTAGTAGCTCTTTGAAACTTGACAAAATAAAGGAGGTCTCAGATTTGTCTCTATGGTTTGTTTCCTCTTCAAGTAGCCCTAGGCACAGACTGTGGAAAAGCACTTTCATTGAGAGGGGTTGCCAAGCTTCTAAGAAATAACAAGTTTCCGAAATACCAGCAAATATTTTTTCCCCCAATCTTGATGATACTTGGTGGTAATGATCAGTACTCAAATCCCACTTGGCTCACCAAATTTTGTTCTTCTAGGTTGAAGCGTTCGTGTACAGTAGCACTTTTTATATTTAGGTTTCCCTCTGTTCTCTCCTATATAGATAGATGAATTTGGAACTCTAAATCCAACATGGTTTGTAGTAGCTCTTTGACAATTGACAAAATAAAGGAGTTCTCAGATTTGTCTCTATGGTTTGTTTCCTCTTCAAGTAGCCCTAGGCACAGACTGTGGAAAAGCACTTTCATTGAGAGGGGTTGCCAAGCTTCTAAGAAATAACGAGTTTCTGAAATACCAGCGAATATTTTTTCACCCAATCTTGATGATACTTGTTGCTAATGATCAGTACACAAATCCCACTTGGCTCACCAAATTTTGTTCTTCTAGGTTGAAGTGTTCGTCTACAGTAGCAGTTTTTATATTTAGTGTTCCCTCTGTTCTCTCCTATATAGAAAGATGATTTGGAACTCTAAATCCAAAATGGTTTGTAGTAGCTCTTTGAAAGTTGACAAAATAAAGGAGTTCTCAGTTTTGTCGCTATGGTTTGTTTCCTCTTCAAGTAGCCCCAGGCACACACTGTGGAAAAGCACTTTCATTGAGAGGGGTTCCCAAGCTTCTAAGAAATATCGAGTTTCCGAAATACCAGCAAATATTTTTTCACCCAATCTTGATGATACTTGGTGGTAATGATCAGTACACAAATCCCACTTGGCTCACCAAATTTTGTTCTTCTAGGTTGAAGCGTTCGTCTACAGTAGCAGTTTTTATCTTTAGGTTTCCCTCTGTTCTCTCCTATATAGATAGATGAATTTGGAACTCTAAATCCAACATGGTTTGTAGTAGCTCTTTGAAACTTGACAAAATAAAGGAGTTCTCAGTTTTGTCTCTATGGTTTGTTTCCTCTTCAAGTAGCCCTAGGCACAGACTGTGGAAAAGCACTTTCAGTGAGATGGGTTGCCAAGCTTCTAAGAAATAACGCTTTTCCGAAATACCAGCAAATATTTTTTCACACAATCTTGTTGATACTTGGTGGTAATGATCTGTACACAAATCCCACTTGGCTCACCAAATTTAGTTCTTCTAGGTTGAAGCGTTCGTGTAGAGTAGCAGTTTATATATTTAGGTTTCCCTCGGTTGTCTCATATAGATAGATGAATTTGGAACTCTAAATCCAACATGGTTTGTAGTAGCTCTTTGAAAATTGACAAAATAAAGGAGTTCTCAGATTTGTCTCTATTGTTTGTTTCCTCTTCAAGTAGCCCTAGGCACAGACTGTGGAAAAGCACTTTCATTGAGAGGTGTTGCCAAGCTTCTAAGAAATAACGAGTTTCCGAAATACCAGCGAATATTTTTTCACCCAATCTTGATGATACTTGTTGCTAATGATCAGTACACAAATCCCACTTGGCTCACCAAATTTTGTTCTTCTAGGTTGAAGCGTTCGTCTACAGTAGCAGTTTTTATATTTAGGGTTCCCTCTGTTCTCTCCTATATAGAAAGTTGAATTTGGAACTCTAAATCCAACATGGTTTCTAGTAGCTCTTTGAAACTTGACAAAATAAAGGAGTTCTCAGTTTTGTCGCTATGGTTTGTTTCCTCTTCAAGTAGCCCCAGGCACAGACTGTGGAAAAGCACTTTCATTGAGAGGGGTTCCCAAGCTTCTAAGAAATAACGAGTTTCCGAAATACCAGCAAATATTTTTTCACCCAATCTTGATGATACTTGGTGGTAATGATCAGTACACAAATCCCACTTGGCTCACCAAATTTTGTTCTTCTAGGTTGAAGCGTTCGTCTACTGTAGCAGTTTTTATATTTAGGTTTCACTCTGTTCTCTCATAAATAGATAGATGAATTTGGAACTCTAAATCCAACATGGTTTGTAGTAGCTCTTTGAAACTTGACAATATAAAGGAGTTCTCACTTTTGTCTCTATGGTGTGTTTCCTCTTCAAGTAGCCCTAGGCACAGACTGTGGAAAAGCACTTTCATTGAGAGGGGTTGCCAAGCTTCTAAGAAATAACAAGTTTCCGAAATACCAGCAAATATTTTTTCACCCAATCTTGATGATACTTGGTGGTAATAATCAGTACTCAAATCCCACTTGGCTCACCAAATTTTGTTCTTCTAGGTTGAAGCGTTCGTCTACAGTAGCAGTTTTTATATTTAGGTTTCCCTCTGTTCTCTCCTATATAGATAGATGAATTTGGAACTCTAAATCCAACATGGTTTGTAGTAGCTCTTTGAAACTTGACAAAATAAAGGAATTCTCAGTTTTGTCTCTATGGTTTGTTTCCTCTTAAAGTAGCCCTAGGCACAGACTGTGGAAAGCACTTTCATTGAGATGGGTTGCCAAGCTTCTAAGAAATAACGAGTTTCCGAAATACCTGCAAATATTTTTTCACCCAATCTTGATGATACTTGGTGGTCATGATCAGTACACAAATCCCACTTGGCTCACCAAATTTTGTTCTTCTAGGTTGAAGCGTTCGTCTACAGTAGCAGTTTTTATATTTAGGTTTCCCTCTGTTCTCTCCCATATAAATAGATGAATTTGGAACTCTAAATCCAACATGGTTTGTAGTAGCTCTTTGAAACTTGACAAAAAAAAGGAGGTCTCAGATTTGTCTCTATGGTTTGTTTCTTCTTCAAGTAGCCCTAGGCACAGACTGTGGAAAAGCACTTTCATTGAGAGGGGTTGCCAAGCTTCTAAGAAATAACAAGTTTCCCAAATACCACCAAATATTTTTTCACCCAATCTTGATGATACTTGGTGGTCATGATCAGTACACAAATCCCACTTGGCTCACCAAATTTTGTTCTTCTAGGTTGAAGCGTTCGTGTACAGTAGCAGTTTATATATTTAGGTTTCCCTCGGTTGTCTCCTATATAGATAGATGAATTTGGAACTCTAAATAAAACATGGTTTGTAGTAGCTCTTTGAAACTTGACAAAATAAAGGAGTTCTCAGATTTGTCTCTATTGTTTGTTTCCTCTTCAAGTAGCCCTAGGCACAGACTGTGGAAAAGCACTTTCATTGAGAGGTGTTGCCAAGCTTCTAAGAAATAACGAGTTTCCGAAATACCAGCGAATATTATTTCACCCAATCTTGATGATACTTGTTGCTAATGATCAGTACACAAATCCCACTTGGCTCACCAAATTTTGTTCTTCTAGGTTGAAGCGTTCGTCTACAGTAGCAGTTTTTATATTTAGGGTTCCCTCTGTTCTCTCCTATATAGAAAGTTGAATTTGGAACTCTAAATCCAACATGGTTTCTAGTAGCTCTTTGAAACTTGACAAAATAAAGGAGTTCTCAGTTTTGTCTCTATGGTTTGTTTCCTCTTCAAGTAGCCCCAGGCACAGACTGTGGAAAAGCACTTTCATTGAGAGGGGTTCCCAAGCATCTAAGAAATAACGAGTTTCCGAAATACCAGCAAATATTTTTTCACCCAATCTTGATGATACTTGGTGGTAATGATCAGTACACAAATCCCACTTGGCTCACCAAATTTTGTTCTTCTAGGTTGAAGCGTTCGTCTACTGTAGCAGTTTTTATATTTAGGTTTCACTCTGTTCTCTCATATATAGATAGATTAATTTGGAACTCTAAATCCAACATGGTTTGTAGTAGCTCTTTGAAACTTGACAATATAAAGGAGTTCTCACTTTTGTCTCTATGGTTTGTTTCCTCTTCAAATAGCCCTAGGCACAGACTGTGGAAAAGCACTTTCATTGAGATGTGTTGCCAAGCTTCTAAGAAATAAAGATTTTCCGAAATACCAGCAAATATTTTTTCACACAATCTTGTTGATAGTTGATGGTAATGATCAGTACACAAATCCCACTTGGCTCACCAAATTTTGTTCTTCTAGTTTGAAGCGTTCGTCTACAGTAGCAGTTTTTATATTTAGGTTTCTCTCTGTTCTCTCCTATATAGATAGATGAATTTGGAACTCTAAATCCAACATGGTTTGTAGTAGCTCTTTGAAACTTGACAAAATAAAGGAGTTCTCAGTTTTGTCTCTATGGTTTGTTTCCTCTTCAAGTAGCCCTAGGCACAGACTGTGGAAAAGCACTTTCATTGAGAGGTTTCCCAAGCTTCTAAGAAATAACGAGTTTCTGAAATACCAGCAAATATTTTTTCACCCAAACTTGATGATACTTGGTGGTAATGATCAGTACACAAATCCCACTTGGCTCCCCAAATTTTGTTCTTCTAAGTTGAAGCGTTCGTCTACAGTAGCAGTTTTTATATTTAGGTTTCCCTCTGTTCTGTCCCATATAAAAAATGAATTTGGAACTCTATATCCAACATGATTTGTAGTAGCTCTTTGAAACTTGACAAAATAAAGGAGTTCTCAGTTTTGTCTCTATGGTTTGTTTCCTCTTCAAGTAGCCCTAGGCACAGACTGTGGTAAAGCACTTTAATTGAGAGGGGTTGCCAAACTTCTAAGAAATTTCGAGTTTCCAAAATAGCAGCAAATATTTTTTCACCCAATCTTGATGATACTTGTTGCTAAAGATCAGTACACAAATCCCACATGGCTCACCAAATTTTGTTCTTCTAGGTTGAAGCGTTCATCTACAGTAGCAGTTTTTATATTTAGGTGTCCCTCTGTTCTCTCCTATATAGAAAGATGAATTTGGAACTCTAAATCCAACATGGTTTGTAGTAGCTCTTTGAAACTTGAAAAAATAAAGGAGTTCTCAGTTTTGTCGCTATGGTTTGTTTCCTCTTCAAGTAGCCCCAGGCACAGACTGTGGAAAAGCACTTTCATTGAGAGGGGTTCCCAAGGTTCTAAGAAATAACGAGTTTCCGAAATACCAGAAAATATTTTTTCACCCAATCTTGATGATACTTGTGGTAATGATCAGTACACAAATCCCACTTGGCTCACCAAACTTTGTTCTTCTAGGTTGAAGCGTTCGTCTACAGTAGCAGTTTTTATATTTAGGTTTCACTCTGTTCTCTCAAATATAGATAGATGAATTTGGAACTCTAAATCCAACATGGTTTGTAGTAGCTCTTTGAAACATGACAAAATAAAGGAGTTTTCAGTTTTTTCTCTATGGTTTGTTTCCTCTTCAAGTAGCCCTAGGCACAGACTGTGGAAAAGCACTTTCATTGAGATGTGTTGCCAAGCTTCTAAGAAATAACGAGTTTCCGAAATACCAGCAAATATTTTTTCACAGAATCTTGTTGATACTTGGTGGTAATGATCAGTACACAAATCCCACGTGGCTCACCAAATTTTGTTCTTCTAGGTTGAAGCGTTCGTGTACAGTAGCAGTTTTTATATTTAGGTTTCCCTCTGTTATCTCCCATATAAATAGATGAATTTGGAACTCTAAATCCAACATGGTTTCTAGTAGCTCTTTGAAACTTGACAAAATAAAGGAGTTCTCAGTTTTGTCTCTATGGTTTGTTTCCTCTTCAAGTAGCCCTAGGCACAGACTGTGGTAAAGCACTTTCATTGAGAGGGGTTGCCAAACTTCTAAGAAATTTCGAGTTTCCAAAATAGCAGCAAATATTTTTTCACCCAATCTTGATGATACTTGTTGCTAAAGATCAGTACACCAATCCCACTTGGCTCACCAAATTTTGTTCTTCTAGGTTGAAGCGTTCATCTACAGTAGCAGTTTTTATATTTAGGTTTCCCTCTGTTCTCTCCTATATAGAAAGATGAATTTGGAACTCTAAATCCAACATGGTTTGTAGTAGCTCTTTGAAACTTGACAAAATAAAGGAGTTCTCAGTTTTGTCTCTATGGTTTGTTTCCTCTTCAAGTAGCCCCAGGCACAGACTGTGGAAAAGCACTTTCATTGAGAGGGGTTCCCAAGCTTCTAAGAAATAACTAGTTCCCGAAATACCAGCAAATATTTTTTCACCCAATCTTGATGATACTTGGTGGTAATGATCAGTACACAAATCCCACTTGGCTCACCAAATTTTGTTCTTCTAGGTTGAAGCGTTCGTCTACAGTAGCAGTTTTTATATTTAGGTTTCACTCTGTTCTCTCATATATAGATAGATGAATTTGGAACTCTAAATCCAACATGGTTTGTAGTAGCCCTTTGAAACTTGACAAAATAAAGGAGTTCTCAGTTTTTTCTCTATGGTTTGTTTCCTCTTCAAGTAGCCCTAGGCACAGACTGTGGAAAAGCACTTTCATTGAGATGGGTTGCCAAGCTTCTAAGAAATAACGAGTTTCCGAAATACCAGGAAATATTTTTTCACCCAAACTTGATGATACTTGGTGGTAATGATCAGCACACAAATCCCACTTGGCTAACCAATTTTTGTTCATCTAGGATGAAGCATTCGTGTACAGTAGCAGTTTTTATATTTAGGTTTCCCTCTGTTCACTCCTATATAGATAGATGAATTTGGAACTCTAAATCCAACATGGCTTGTAGTAGCTCTTTGAAACTTGACAAAATAAAGGAGTTCTCAGTTTTGTCTCTATGGTTTGTTTAATCTTAAAGTAGCCCTAGGCACAGACTGTGGAAAGCATTTTCATTGAGAGGGGTTGCCAAGCTTCTAAGAAATAATGAGTTTCTGAAATACCAGCAAATATTTTTTGACCCAATCTTGATGATACTTGGTGGTAATGATCAGTACACAAATTCCACTTGGCTTACCAAATTTTGTTCTTCTAGGTTGAAGCGTTCGTCTACAGTAGCAGTTTTTATATTTAGGTTTCCCTCTTTTCTCTCCTTTATAGATAGATGAATTTGGAACTCTAAATCCAACATGGTTTGTAGTAGCTCTTTGAAACTTGACAAAATAAAGGAGTTCTCAGTTTTGTCTCTATGGTTTGTTTCCTCTTCAAGTAGCCCTAGGCGCAGACCTTGGAAAAGCACTTTCATTGAGAGGGGTTGCCAAGCTTCTAAGAAATAACGTGTTTCCGAAATACCAGCAAATATTTTTTCACCCAAATTTGATGATTCTTGGTGGTAATGATCAGTACACAAATCCCACTTGGCTCACGAAATTTTGTTCTTCTAGGTTGAAGCGTTCGTCTACAGTAGCAGTTTTTATATTTAGGTTTCTCTCTGTTCTCTCCTATATAGATAAATGAATTTGGAACTCTAAATCCAACATGGTTTGTAGTAGCTCTTTGAAACTTGACAAAATAAAGGAGTTCTCAGATTTGCCTCTATGGTTTTTTTCCTCTTCAAGTAGCCCTAGGGACAGACTGTGGAATAGCACTTTCATTGAGAGGGGTTGCCAAGCTTCTAAGAAATAACGAGTTTCCGAAATACCAGCAAATATTTTCTCACCCAAATTTGATGATTCTTGGTGGTAATGATCACTACACAAATCCCACTTGGCTCACGAAATTTTGTTCTTCTAGGTTGAAGCGTTCGTCTACAGTAGCAGTTTTTATATTTAGGTTTCCCTCTGTTCTCTCCTATATAGATAGATGAATTTGGAACTCTAAATCCAACATGGTTTGTAGTAGCTCTTTGAAACTTGACAAAATAAAGGAGTTCTCAGATTTGTCTCTATGGTTTGTTTCCTCTTCAAGTAGCCCTAGGCACAGACTGTGGAAAAACACTTTCATTGAGAGGGGTTGCCAAGCTTCTAAGAAATAACGAGTTTCCGAAATACCAGCAAGTATTTTTTCACCCAATCTTGATGATACTTGGTGGTAATGATTAGTACACAAATCCCACTTGGCTCACCAAA
This sequence comes from Callospermophilus lateralis, assembly GCF_048772815.1. NCBI lineage: Eukaryota > Metazoa > Chordata > Mammalia > Rodentia > Sciuridae > Callospermophilus > Callospermophilus lateralis. Next base: position 46,552 of record NW_027514172.1, on the reverse strand, counting down.
TTTAGTTCTTCTAGGTTGAAGCGTTTGTGTACAGTAGCAGTTTTTATATTTAGGTTTCCCTATGTTCTCTCCTATACAGATAGATGAATTTGGAACTCTAAATCCAACATGGTTTGTAGTAGCTCTTTGAAACTTTACAAAATAAAGGAGTTCTCAGTTTTGTCTCTATGGTTTGTATCCTCTTAAAGTAGTCCTATGGACAGACTGTGGAAAGCACTTTCATTGAGATTGGTTGCCAAGCTTCTAAGAAATAACGAGTTTCTGAAATACCAGCAAATATTTCTTCACCCAATCTTGATGATACTTGGTGGTAGTGATCAGTACACAAATCCCACTTGCCTCACCAAATTTTGTTCTTCTAGGTTGAAGCGTTCGTCTTCAGTAGCAGTTTTTATATTTAGGTTTCCCTCTGTTCTCTCCTATATAGATAGATGAATTTGGAACTCTAAATCCAACATGGTTTGTAGTAGCTCTTTGAAACTTGGCAAAATAAAGGTGTTCTCAGTTTTGTCTCTATGGTTTGTTTCCTTTTAAAGTAGCCCTAGGCACAGACTGTGGAAAGCACTTTCATTGAGATGGGTTGTCAAGCTTCTAAGAAATAACGAGTTTCCGAAATACCAGCAAATATTTTTTCACACAATCTTGTTGATACTTGGTGGTAATGATCAGTACACAAATCCCACTTGGCTCACCAAATTTTGTTCTTCTAAGTTGTAGCGTTCCGCTACAGTAGCAGTTTTTATATTTAGGTTTCTCTCTGTTCTCTCCTATATAGATAGATGAATTTGGAACTCTAAATCCCACATGGTTTGTAGTAGCTCTTTGAAACTTGACAAAATAAAGGAGTTCTCAGTTTTGTCTCTATGGTTTGTTTCCTATTCAAGTAGCCCTAGGCACAGACCTTGGAAAAGCACTTTCATTGAGAGGGGTTGCCAAGCTTCTAAGAAATAACGAGTTTCCGAAATACCAGCAAATATTTTCAAACCCAAATTTGATGATTCTTGGTGGTAATGATCAATACACAAATCCCACTTGGCTCACCAAATTTTGTTCTTCTAGGTTGAAGCTTTCGTCTACAGTAGCAGTTTTTATATTTAGGTTTCCCTCTGTTCTCTCCTATATAGATAGATGAATTTGGAACTCTAAATCCAACATGGTTTGTAGTAGCTCTTTGAAACTTGACAAAATAAAGGAGTTCTCAGATTTGTCTCTATGGTTTGTTTCCTCTTCAAGTAGCCCTAGGCACAGACTGTGGAAAAACACTTTCATTGAGAGGGGTTGCCAAGCTTCTAAGAAATAACGAGTTTCCGAAATACCAGCAAATATTTTTTCACCCAATCTTGATGATACGTGATGGTAATGAAAAGTACACAAATCCCACTTGGCTCAACAAATTTTGTTTTGCTACATTGAAGCCTTCGTTTACAGTAGCAGTTTTTATTTTCAGGTTTCACTCTGTTCTCTCCTATATAGATAGATGAATTTGGAACTCTAAATCCAACATGGTTTGTAGTAGGTCTTTGAAACTTGGCAAAATAAAGGAGTTCTCAGTTTTCTCTCTATTGTTTGTTTCCTTTTAAAGTAGCCCTAGGCACAGACTGTGGAAAGCACTTTCATTGAGATGGGTTGTCAAGCTTCTAAGAAATAACGAGTTTCCGAAATACCAGCAAATATTTTTCACACAATCTTGTTGATACTTGGTGGTAATGATCAGTACACAAATCCCACTTGGCTCACCAAATTTTGTTCTTCTAGGTTGAAGCGTTCGTCTACAGTAGCAGTTTTTATATTTAGGTTTCTCTCTGTTCTCTCCTATATAGATAGATGAATGTGGAACTCTAAATCCAACATGGTTTGTAGTAGCTCTTTGAAACTTGACAAAATAAAGGAGTTCTCAGATTTGTCTCTATGGTTTGTTTCCTCTTCAAGTAGCCCTAGGCACAGACTGTGGAAAAACACTTTCATTGAGAGGGGTTGCCAAGCTTCTAAGAAATAACGAGTTTAAGAAATACCAGCAAATATTTTTTCACCCAATCTTGATGATACTTGGTGGTAATGATCAGTACACAAATCCCACTTGGCTCACCAAACTTTGTTCTTCTAGGTTGAAGCGTTCGTGTACAGTAGCAGTTTTTATATTTAGGTTTCCCTATGTTCTCTCCTATACAGATAGATGAATTTGGAACTCTAAATCCAACATGGTTTGTAGTAGCTCTTTGAAACTTTACAAAATAAAGGAGTTCTCAGTTTTGTCTCTATGGTTTGTTTCCTCTTAAAGTAGTCCTAGGGACAGACTGTGGAAAGCACTTTCATTGAGATTGGTTGCAAAGCTTCTAAGAAATAACGAATTTCCGAAATACCAGCAAATATTTCTTCACCCCATCTTGATGATACTTGATGGTAGTGATCAGTACACAAATCCCACTTGCCTCACCAAATTTTGTTCTTCTAGGTTGAAGCGTTCGTCTACAGTAGCAGTTTTTATATTTAGGTTTCTCTCTGTTCTCTCCTATATAGATAGATGAATTTGGAACTCTAAATCCAACATGGTTTGTAGTAGCTCTTTGAAACTTGACAAAATAAAGGAGTTCTCAGATTTGCCTCTATGGTTTGTTTCCTCTTCAAGTAGCCCTAGGGACAGACTGTGGAATAGAACTTTCATTAAGAGGGGTTGCCAAGCTTCTAAGAAATATCAAGTTTTCGAAATACCAGGAAATATTTTTTCACCCAAACTTGATGATACGTGGTGGTAATGATCAGCACACAAATCCCACTTGGCTAACCAATTTTTGTTCATCTAGGATGAAGCATTCGTGTACAGTAGCAGTTTTTATATTTAGGTTTCCCTCTGTTCTCTCCTATATAGATAGATGAATTTGGAACTCTAAATCCAACATGGTTTGTAGTAGCTCTTTGAAAGTTGACAAAATAAAGGAGTTCTCAGTTTTGTCTCTATGGTTTGTTTCCTCTTAAAGTAGCCCTAGGCACAGACTGTGGAAAGCACTTTCATTGAGAGGGGTTGCCAAGCTTCTAAGAAATAATGAGTTTCTGAAATACCAGCAAATATTTTTTGACCCAATCTTGATGATACTTGGTGGTAATGATCAGTACACAAATCCCACTTGGCTCACCAAACTTTGTTCTTCTAGGTTGAAGCGTTCGTCTACAGTAGCAGTTTTTATATTTAGGTTTCCCTCTTATCTCTCCTATATATATAGATGAATTTGGAACTCTAAATCCAACATGGTTTGTAGTAGCTCTTTGTAACTTGACAAAATAAAGGAGTTCTCAGTTTTGTCTCTATGGTTTGTTTCCTCTTCAAGTAGCCCTAGGCACAGACCTTGGAAAAGCACTTTCATTGAGAGGGGTTGCCAAGCTTCTAAGAAATAACGAGTTTCCGAAATACCAGCAAATATTTTTTCAACCAAATTTGATGATTCTTGGTGGTAATGATCAGTACACAAATCCCACTTGGCTCACGAAATTTTGTTCTTCTAGGTTGAAGCGTTCGTCTACAGTAGCAGTTTTTATATTTAGGTTTCCCTCTTTTCTCTCCTATATAGATAGATGAATTTGGAACTCTAAATCCAACATGGTTTGTAGTAGCTCTTTGTAACTTGACAAAATAAAGGAGTTCTCAGTTTTGTCTCTATGGTTTGTTTCCTCTTCAAGTAGCCCTAGGCACAGACCTTGGAAAAGCACTTTCATTGAGAGGGGTTGCCAAGCTTCTAAGAAATAACGAGTTTCCGAAATACCAGCAAATATTTTTTCACCCAATCTTGATGATACGTGATGGTAATGAAAAGTACACAAATCCCACTTGGCTCAACAAATTTTGTTTTGCTACGTTGAAGCCTTCGTTTACAGTAGTAGTTTTTATTTTCAGTTTTCACTCTGTTCTCTCCTACATAGATAGATGAATTTGGAACTCTAAATCCAACATGGTTTGTAGTAGATCTTTGAAACTTGGCAAAATAAAGGAGTTCTCAGTTTTGTCTCTATTGTTTGTTTCCTTTTAAAGTAGCCCTAGGCACCGACTGTGGAAAGCACTTTCATTGAGATGGGTTGTCAAGCTTCTAAGAAATAACGAGGTTCCGAAGTACCAGCAAATATTTTTCACACAAACTTGTTGATACTTGGTGGTAATGATCAGTACACAAATCCCACTTGGCTCACCAAATTTTGGTCTTCTAGGTTGAAGCGTTCGTCTACAGTAGCAGTTTTTATATTTAGATTTCTCTCTGTTCTCTCCTATATAGATAGATGAATTTGGAACACTAAAACCAACATGGTTTGTAGTAGCTCTTTGAAACTTGAGAAAATAAAGGAGTTCTCAGTTTTGTCGCTATGGTTTGTTTCCTCTTCAAGTAGCCCCAGGCACAGACTGTGGAAAAGCACTTTCATTGAGAGGGGTTCCCAAGCTTCTAAGAAATAACGAGTTTCCGAAATACCAGCAAATATTTTTTCACCCAATCTTGATGATACTTGGTGGTAATGATCAGTACACAAATCCCACTTGGCTCACCAAATTTTGTTCTTCTAGGTTGAAGCGTTCGTCTACAGTAGCAGTTTTTATATTGAGGTTTCACTCTGTTCTCTCATATATAGATAGATGAATTTGGAACTCTAACTCCAACATGGTTTGTAGTAGCTCTTTGAAACTTGACAAAATAAAAATGTTCTCAGTTTTGTCTCTATGGTTTGTTTCCTCTTCAAGTAGCCCTAGGCACAGACTGTGGAAAAGCACTTTCATTGAGAGGGGTTGCCAAGCTTCTAAGAAATAACGAGTTTCCGAAATACCAGCAAATATTTTTTCACACAATCTTGTTGATACTTGGAGGTAATGATCAGAACACAAATCCCACTTGGCTCACCAAATTTGTTCTTCTAGGTTGAAGCGTTCGTCTACAGTAGCAGTTTTTATATTTAGGTTTTTCTCTGTTCTCTCCAATATAGATAGATGAATTTGGAACTCTAAATTCAACATGGTTTATAGTAGCTCTTTGAAACGTGACAAAATAAAGGAGTTCTCAGATTTGTCTCTATGGTTTGTTCCTCTTCAAGTAGCCCTAGGCACAGACTGTGGAAAAGCACTTTCATTGAGAGGGGTTGCCAAGCTTCTAAGAAATAACGAGTTTCCGAAATACCAGCGAATATTTTTTCACCCAATCTTGATGATACTTGTTCCTAATGATCAATACACAAATCCCACTTGGCTCACCAAATTTTGTTCTTCTAGGTTGAAGCGTTCGTCTACAATAGCAGTTTATATATTTAGGTTTCTCTCTGTTCTCTCCTATATAGATAGATGAATTTGGAACTCTAAATCCAACATGGTTTGTAGTAGCTCTTTGAAACTTGACAAAATAAAGGAGGTCTCAGATTTGTCTCTATGGTTTGTTTCCTCTTCAAGTAGCCCTAGACAAAGACTGTGGAAAAGCACTTTCATTGAGAGGGGTTGCCAAGCTTCTAAGAAATAACGAGTTTCCGAAATACCAGCAAATATTTTTTCACCCAATCATGATGATACTTGGTGGTCATGATAAGTACACAAATCCCACTTGGCTCACCAAATTTTGGTCTTCTAGGTTGAAGCGTTCGTCTACAGTAGCAGTTTTTATATTTAGATTTCTCTCTGTTCTCTCCTATATAGATAGATGAATTTGGAACTCTAAATCCAACATGGTTTGTAGTATCTCTTTGAAAATTGACAAAATAAAGGAGTTCTCAGTTTTGTCGCTATGGTTTGTTTCCTCTTCAAGTATCCCCAGGCACAGACTATGGAAAACCACTTTCATTGAGAGGGGTTCCCAAGCTTCTAAGAAATGACGAGTTTCCGAAATACCAGCAAATATTTTTTCACCCAATCTTGATGATACTTGGTGCTAATGGTCAGTACACAAATCCCACTTGGCTAACCAAATTTTGTTCTTCTAGGTTGAAGCGTTCGTCTACACTAGCAGTTTTTATATTTAGGTTTCCCTTGTTCTCTCCTATATAGATAGATGAATTTGGAACTCTAAATCCAACATGGTTTGTAGTAGCTCTTTGAAACTTGACAAAATAAAGGAGTTCTCAGTTTTGTCTCTATGGTTTGTTTCCTCTTAAAGAAGCCCTAGGCACAGACTGTGGAAAGCACTTTCATTGAGATGGGTTGCCAAGCTTCTAAGAAATAACGAGTTTCCGAAATACCAGCAAATATTTTTTCACACAATCTTGTTGATACTTGGTGGTAATGATCAGTACACAAATCCCACTTGGCTCACCAAATTTTGGTCTTCTAGGTTGAAGCGTTCGTCTACAGTAGCAGTTTTTATATTTAGATTTCTCTCTGTTCTCTCCTATATAGATAGATGAATTTGGAACTCTAAATCCAACATGGTTTGCAGTAGCTCTTTGAAACTTGACAAAATAAAGGAGTTCTCAGATTTGTCCCTATGGTTTGTTTCCTCATCAAGTAGCCCTAGGCACAGACTGTGGAAAAGCACTTTCATTGAGAGGGGTTCCCAAGCTTCTAAGAAATAACGAGTTTCCGAAATACCAGCAAATATTTTTTCACCCAATCTTGATGATACTTGGTGGTCATGATAAGTACACAAATCCCACTTGGCTCACCAAATTTTGGTCTTCTAGGTTGAAGCGTTCGTCTACAGTAGCAGTTTTTATATTTAGATTTCTCTCTGTTCTCTCCTATATAGATAGATGAATTTGGAACACTAAATCCAACATGGTTTGTAGTAGCTCTTTGAAACTTGACAAAATAAAGGAGTTCTCAGTTTTGTCGCTATGGTTTGTTTCCTCTTCAAGTAGCCCCAGGCACAGACTGTGGAAAAGCACTTTCATTGAGAGGGGTTGCCAAGCTTCTAAGAAATAACGAGTTTCCGAAATACCAGCAAATATTTTCTCACCCAAATTTGATGATTCTTGGTGGTAATGATCAGTACACAAATCCCACTTGGCTCACGAAATTTTGTTCTTCTAGGTTGAAGCGTTCGTCTACAGTAGCAGTTTTTATATTTAGGTTTCCCTCTGTTCTCTCCTATATAGATAGATGAATTTGGAACTCTAAATCCAACATGGTTTGTAGTAGCTCTTTGAAACTTGACAAAATAAAGGATTTCTCAGATTTGTCTCTATGGTTTGTTTCCTCTTCAAGTAGCCCTAGGCACAGACTGTGGAAAAACACTTTCATTGAGAGGGGTTGCCAAGCTTCTAAGAAATAACGAGTTTCCGAAATACCAGCAAATATTTTTTCACCCAATCTTGATGATACGTGATGGTAATGAAAAGTACACAAATCCCACTTGGCTCAACAAATTTTGTTTTGCTACATTGAAGCCTTCGTTTACAGTAGCAGTTTTTATTTTCAGGTTTCACTCTGTTCTCTCCTATATAGATAGATGAATTTGGAACTCTAAATCCAACATGGTTTGTAGTAGGTCTTTGAAACTTGGCAAAATAAAGGAGTTCTCAGTTTTGTCTCTATTGTTTGTTTCCTTTTAAAGTAGCCCTAGGCACAGACTGTGGAAAGCACTTTCATTGAGATGGGTTGTCAAGCTTCTAAGAAATAACGAGTTTCCGAAATACCAGCAAATATTTTTCACACAGTCTTGTTGATACTTGGTGGTAATGATCAGTACACAAATCCCACTTGGCTCACCAAATTTTGTTCTTCTAGGTTGAAGCGTTCGTCTACAGTAGCAGTTTTTATATTTAGGTTTCTCTCTGTTCTCCCTATATAGATAGATGAATTTGGAACTCTAAATCCAACATGGTTTGTAGTAGCTCTTTGAAACTTGACAAAATAAAGGAGTTCTCAGATTTGTCTCTATGGTTTGTTTCCTCTTCAAGTAGCCCTAGGCACAGACTGTGGAAAAACACTTTCATTGAGAGGGGTTGCCAAGCTTCTAAGAAATAACGAGTTTCCGAAATACCAGCAAATATTTTTTCACCCAATCTTGATGATACTTGGTGGTAATGATTAGTACACAAATCCCACTTGGCTCACCAAATTTAGTTCTTCTAGGTTGAAGCGTTCGTGTACAGTAGCAGTTTTTATATTTAGGTTTCCCTATGTTCTCTCCTATACAGATAGATGAATTTGGAACTCTAAATCCAACATGGTTTGTAGTAGCTCTTTGAAACTTTACAAAATAAAGGAGTTCTCAGTTTTGTCTCTATGGTTTGTTTCCTCTTAAAGTAGTCCTAGGGACAGACTGTGGAAAGCACTTTCATTGAGATTGGTTGCAAAGCTTCTAAGAAATAACGAGTTTCCGAAATACCAGCAAATATTTCTTCACCCAATCTTGATGATACTTGGTGGTAGTGATCAGTACACAAATCCCACTTGCCTCACCAAATTTTGTTCTTCTAGGTTGAAGCGTTCGTCTACAGTAGCAGTTTTTATATTTAGGTTTCTCTCTGTTCTCTCCTATATAGATAGATGAATTTGGAACTCTAAATCCCACATGGTTTGTAGTAGCTCTTTGAAACTTGACAAAATAAAGGAGTTCTCAGATTTGCCTCTATGGTTTGTTTCCTCTTCAAGTAGCCCTAGGGACAGACTGTGGAATAGAACTTTCATAGAGAGGGGTTGCCAAGCTTCTAAGAAATATCGAGTTTTCGAAATCCCAGGAAATATTTTTTCACCCAAACTTGATGATACTTGGTGGTAATGATCAGCACACAAATCCCACTTGGCTAACCAATTTTTGTTCATCTAGGATGAAGCATTCGTCTACAGTAGCAGTTTTTATATTTAGGTTTCCCTCTGTTCTCTCCTATATAGAAAGATGAATTTGGAACTCTAAATCCAACATGGTTTGTAGTAGCTCTTTGAAACTTGACAAAATAAAGGAGGTCTCAGATATGTCTCTATGGTTTGTTTCCTCTTCAAGTAGCCCTAGGCACAGACTGTGGAAAAGCACTTTCATTGAGAGGGGTTGCCAAGCTTCTAAAATAACGAGTTTCCGAAATACCAGCGAATATTTTTTCACCCAATCTTGATGATACTTGGTGGTAATGATCAGTACACAAATCCCACTTGGCTCACCAAATTTTGTTCTTCTAGGTTGAAGCGTTCGTCTACAGTAGCAGTTTTTATATTTAGGGTTCCCTCTGTTCTCTCCTATATAGAAAGATGAATTTGGAACTCTAAATCCAACATGGTTTGTAGTAGCTCTTTGAAACTTGACAAAATAAAGGAGTTCTCAGTTTTGTCGCTATGGTTTGTTTCCTCTTCAAGTAGCCCCAGGCACAGACTGTGGAAAAGAACTTTCATTGAGAGCGGTTCCCAAGCTTCTAAGAAATAACGAGTTTCCGAAATACCAGCAAATATTTTTTCACCCAATCTTGATGATACTTGGTGGTAATGATCAGTACACAAATCCCACTTGGCTCACCAAACTTTGTTCTTCTAGGTTGAAGCGTTCGTCTACAGTAGCAGTTTTTATATTTAGGTTTCCCTTGTTCTCTCCTATATAGATAGATGAATTTGGAACTCTAAATCCAACATGGTTTGTAGTAGCTCTTTGAAACTTGACAAAATAAAGGAGTTCTCAGTTTTGTCTCTATGGTTTGTTTCCTCTTAAAGAAGCCCTAGGCACAGACTGTGGAAAGCAGTTTCATTGAGATGGGTTGCCAAGGTTCTAAGAAATAACAAGTTTCCGAAATACCAGCAAATATTTTTTCACACAATCTTGTTGATACTTGGTGGTAATGATCAGTACACAAATCCCACTTGGCTCACCAAATTTTGGTCTTCTAGGTTGAAGCGTTCGTCTACAGTAGCAGTTTATATATTTAGATTTCTCTCTGTTCTCTCCTATATAGATAGATGAATTTGGAACTCTAAATCCAACATGGTTTGCAGTAGCTCTTTGAAACTTGACAAAATAAAGGAGTTCTCAGATTTGTCCCTATGGTTTGTTTCCTCATCAAGTAGCCCTAGGCACAGACTGTGGAAAAGCACTTTCATTGAGAGGGGATCCCAAGCTTCTAAGAAATAACGAGTTTCCGAAATACCAGCAAATATTTTTTCACCCAATCTTGATGATACTTGGTGGTCATGATAAGTACACAAATCCCACTTGGCTCACCAAATTTTGGTGTTCTAGGTTGAAGCGTTCGTCTACAGTAGCAGTTTTTATATTTAGATTTCTCTCTGTTCTCTCCTATATACATAGATGAATTTGGAACACTAAATCCAACACGGTTTGTAGTAGCTCTTTGAAACTTGACAAAATAAAGGAGTTCTCAGTTTTGTCGCTATGGTTTGTTTCCTCTTCAAGTAGCCCCAGGCACAGACTGTGGAAAAGCACTTTCATTGAGAGGGGTTCCCAAGCTTCTAAGAAATAACGAGTTTCCGAAATACCAGCAAATATTTTTTCACCCAATCTTGATGATACTTGGTGCTAATGGTCAGTACACAAATCCCACTTGGCTCACCAAATTTTGTTCTTCTAGGTTGAAGCCTTCGTCTACAGTAGCAGTTTTTACATTTAGGTTTCCCTCTGTTCTCTCCTATATAGAAAGATGAATTTGGAACTCTAAATCCAACATGGTTTGTAGTAGCTCTTTGAAACTTGACAAAATAAAGGAGGTCTCAGATATGTCTCTATGGTTTGTTTCCTCTTCAAGTAGCCCTAGGCACAGACTGTGGAAAAGCACTTTCATTGAGAGGGGTTACCAAGCTTCTAAGAAATAACGAGTTTCCGAAATACCAGCGAATATTTTTTCACCCAATCTTGATGATACTTGGTGGTAATGATCAGTACACAAATCCCACTTGGCTCACCAAATTTTGTTCTTCTAGGTTGAAGCGTTCGTCTACAGTAGCAGGTTTTATATTTAGGGTTCCCTCTGTTCTCTCCTATATAGAAAGATGAATTTGGAACTCTAAATCCAACATGGTTTGTAGTAGCTCTTTGAAACTTGACAAAATAAAGGAGTTCTCAGTTTTGTCGCTATGGTTTGTTTCCTCTTCAAGTAGCCCCAGGCACAGACTGTGGAAAAGCACTTTCATTGAGAGGGGTTCCCAAGCTTCTAAGAAATAACGGGTTTCCGAAATACCAGCAAATATTTTTTCACCCAATCTTGATGATACTTGGTGGTAATGATCAGTACACAAATCCCACTTGGCTCACCAAACTTTGTTCTTCTAGGTTGAAGCGTTCGTCTACAGTAGCAGTTTTTATATTTAGGTTTCACTCTGTTCTCTCATATATAGATAGATGAATTTGGAACTCTAAATCCAACATGGTTTGTAGTAGCTCTTTGAAACTTGACAAAATAAAAATGTTCTCAGTTTTGTCTCTATGGTTTGTTTCCTCTTCAAGTAGCCCTAGGCACAGACTGTGGAAAAGCACTTTCATTGAGATGGGTTGCCAAGCTTCTAAGAAATAACGAGTTTCCGAAATACCAGCAAATATTTTTTCACACAATCTTGTTGATACTTGGAGGTAATGATCAGAACACAAATCCCACTTGGCTCACCAAATTTGTTCTTCTAGGTTGAAGCGTTCGTCTACAGTAGCAGTTTTTATATTTAGGTTTTTCTCTGTTCTCTCCAATATAGATAGATGAATTTGGAACTCTAAATCCCACATGGTTTGTAGTAGCTCTTTGAAACTTGACAAAATAAAGGAGTTCTCAGATTTGTATCTATGGTTTGTTCCTCTTCAAGTAGCCCTAGGCACAGACTGTGGAAAAGCACTTTCATTGAGAGGGGTTGGAAAGCTTCTAAGAAATAACGAGTTTCCGAAATACCAGCGAATATTTTTTCACCCAATCTTGATGATACTTGTTGCTAATGATCAGTACACAAATCCCACTTGGCTCACCAAACTTTGTTCTTCTAGGTTGAAGCGTTCGTCTACAGTAGCAGTTTTTATATTTAGGTTTCCCTCTGTTCTCTCCTATATAGAAAGATGAATTTGGAACTCTAAATCCAACATGGTTTGTAGTAGCTCGTTGAAACTTGACAAAATAAAGGAGTTCTCAGTTTTGTCGCTATGGTTTGTTTCCTCTTCAAGTAGCCCCAGGTACAGACTGTGGAAAGCACTTTCATTGAGATGGGTTGCCAAGCTTCTAAGAAATAACGAGTTTCCGAAATACCAGCAAATATTTTTTCACCCAATCTTGATGATACTTGGTGGTAATGATCAGTACACAAATCCCACTTGGCTCACCAAATTTTGTTCTTCTAGGTTGAAGCGTTCGTCTACAGTAGCAGTTTTTATATTTAGGTTTCTCTCTGTTCTCTCATATATAGATAGATGAATTTGGAAATCTAAATCCAACATGGTTTGTAGTAGCTCTTTGAAACTTGACAAAATAAATGAATTCTCAGTTTTGTCTCTATGGTTTGTTTCCTCATTAAGTAGCCCTAGGCAGAGACTCGGGAAAAGCACTTTCATTGAAACCGGTTGCCAAGCTTCCAAGAAATAACGAGTTTCCGAAATACCAGCAAATATTTTTTCACACAATCTTGTCGATACTTGGTGGTAATGATCAGTACACAAATCCCACTTGGCTCACCAAATTTTGTTCTTCTAGGTTGAAGCGTTCGTCTACAATAGCAGTTTATATATTTAGGTTTCTCTCTGTTCTCTCCTATATAGATAGATGAATTTGGAACTCTAAATCCAACATGGTTTGTAGTAGCTCTTTGAAACTTGACAAAATAAAGGAGTTCTCAGTTTTGTCGCTATGGTTTGTTTCCTCTTCAAGTAGCCCCAGGCACAGACTGTGGAAAAGCACTTTCATTGAGAGGGGTTCCAAAGCTTCTAAGAAATAACGAGTTTCCGAAATACCAGCAAATATTTTTTCACCCAATCTTGATGATACTTGGAGGTAATGATCAAAACACAAATCCCACTTGGCTCACCAAATTTGTTCTTCTAGGTTGAAGCGTTCGTCTACAGTAGCAGTTTTTATATTTAGGTTTTTCTCTGTTCTCTCCAATATAGATAGATGAATTTGGAACTCTAAATCCCACATGGTTTGTAGTAGCTCTTTGAAACTTGACAAAATAAAGGAGTTCTCAGATTTGTATCTATGGTTTGTTCCTCTTCAAGTAGCCCTAGGCACAGACTGTGGAAAAGCACTTTCATTGAGAGGGGTTGCCAAGCTTCTAAGAAATAACGAGTTTCCGAAATACCAGCGAATATTTTTTCACCCAATCTTGATGATACTTGGTGGTAATGATCAGTACACAAATCCCACTTGGCTCACCAAATTTTGTTCTTCTAGGTTGAAGCGTTCGTCTACAGTAGCAGTTTTTATATTTAGGTTTCTCTCTGTTCTCTCATATATAGATAGATGAATTTGGAACTCTAAATCCAACATGGTTTGCAGTAGCTCTTTGAAACTTGACAAAATAAAGGCGTTCTCAGATTTGTCCCTATGGTTTGTTTCCTCATCAAGTAGCCCTAGGCACAGACTGTGGAAAAGCACTTTCATTGAGAGGGGTTCCCAAGCTTCTAAGAAATAACGAGTTTCCGAAATACCAGCAAATATTTTTTCACCCAATCTTGATGATACTTGGTGGTCATGATAAGTACACAAATCCCACTTGGCTCACCAAATTTTGTTCTTCTACGTTGAAGCCTTCGTCTACAGTAGCAGTTTTTATATTTAGGTTTTCCTCTGTTCTCTCCTATATAGAAAGATGAATTTGGAACTCTAAATCCAACATGGTTTGTAGTAGCTCTTTGAAACTTGACAAAATAAAGGAGGTCTCAGATATGTCTCTATGGTTTGTTTCCTCTTCAAGTAGCCCTAGGCACAGACTGTGGAAAAGCACTTTCATTGAGAGGGGTTGCCAAGCTTCTAAGAAATAACGAGATTCCGAAATACCAGCGAATATTTTTTCACCCAATCTTGATGATACTTGGTGGTAATGATCAGTACACAAATCCCACTTGGCTCAAAAAATTTTGTTCTTCTAGGTTGAAGCGTTCGTCTACAGTAGCAGTTTTTATATTTAGAGTTCCCTCTGTTCTCTCCTATATAGAAAGATGAATTTGGAACTCTAAATCCAACATGGTTTGTAGTAGCTCTTTGAAACTTGACAAAATAAAGGAGTTCTCAGTTTTGTCGCTATGGTTTGTTTCCTCTTCAAGTAGCCCCAGGCACAGACTGTGGAAAAGCACTTTCATTGAGAGGGGTTCCCAAGCTTCTAAGAAATAACGAGTTTCCGAAATACCAGCAAATATTTTTTCACCCAATCTTGATGATACTTGGTGGTAATGATCAGTACACAAATCCCACTTGGCTCACCAAACTTTGTTCTTCTAGGTTGAAGCGTTCGTCTACAGTAGCAGTTTTTATATTTAGGTTTCACTCTGTTCTCTCATATATAGATAGATGAATTTGGAACTCTAAATCCAACATGGTTTGTAGTAGCTCTTTGAAACTTGACAAAATAAAAATGTTCTCAGTTTTGTCTCTATGGTTTGTTTCCTCTTCAAGTAGCCCTAGGCACAGACTGTGGAAAAGCACTTTCATTGAGATGGGTTGCCAAGCTTCTAAGAAATAACGAGTTTCCGAAATACCAGCAAATATTTTTTCACACAATCTTGTTGATACTTGGAGGTAATGATCAGAACACAAATCCCACTTGGCTCACCAAATTTGTTCTTCTAGGTTGAAGCGTTCGTCTACAGTAGCAGTTTTTATATTTAGGTTTTTCTCTGTTCTCTCCAATATAGATAGATGAATTTGGAACGATAAATCCCACATGGTTTGTAGTAGCTCTTTGAAACTTGACAAAATAAAGGAGTTCTCAGATTTGTATCTATGGTTTGTTCCTCTTCAAGTAGCCCTAGGCACAGACTGTGGAAAAGCACTTTCATTGAGAGGGGTTGGAAAGCTTCTAAGAAATAACGAGTTTCCGAAATACCAGCGAATATTTTTTCACCCAATCTTGATGATACTTGTTGCTAATGATCAGTACACAAATCCCACTTGGCTCACCAAACTTTGTTCTTCTAGGTTGAAGCGTTCGTCTACAGTAGCAGTTTTTATATTTAGGTTTCCCTCTGTTCTCTCCTATATAGAAAGATGAATTTGGAACTCTAAATCCAACATGGTTTGTAGTAGCTCGTTGAAACTTGACAAAATAAAGGAGTTCTCAGTTTTGTCGCTATGGTTTGTTTCCTCTTCAAGTAGCCCCAGGTACAGACTGTGGAAAGCACTTTCATTGAGATGGGTTGCCAAGCTTCTAAGAAATAACGAGTTTCCGAAATACCAGCAAATATTTTTTCACCCAATCTTGATGATACTTGGTGGTAATGATCAGTACACAAATCCCACTTGGCTCACCAAATTTTGTTCTTCTAGGTTGAAGCGTTCGTCTACAGTAGCAGTTTTTATATTTAGGTTTCTCTCTGTTCTCTCATATATAGATAGATGAATTTGGAAATCTAAATCCAACATGGTTTGTAGTAGCTCTTTGAAACTTGACAAAATAAATGAATTCTCAGTTTTGTCTCTATGGTTTGTTTCCTCATTAAGTAGCCCTAGGCAGAGACTCGGGAAAAGCACTTTCATTGAAACCGGTTGCCAAGCTTCCAAGAAATAACGAGTTTCCGAAATACCAGCAAATATTTTTTCACACAATCTTGTCGATACGTGGTGGTAATGATCAGTACACAAATCCCACTTGGCTCACCAAATTTTGTTCTTCTAGGTTGAAGCGTTCGTCTACAATAGCAGTTTATATATTTAGGTTTCTCTCTGTTCTCTCCTATATAGATAGATGAATTTGGAACTCTAAATCCAACATGGTTTGTAGTAGCTCTTTGAAACTTGACAAAATAAAGGAGTTCTCAGTTTTGTCGCTATGGTTTGTTTCCTCTTCAAGTAGCCCCAGGCACAGACTTTGGAAAAGCACTTTCATTGAGAGGGGTTCCAAAGCTTCTAAGAAATAACGAGTTTCCGAAATACCAGCAAATATTTTTTCACCCAATCTTGATGATACTTGGAGGTAATGATCAAAACACAAATCCCACTTGGCTCACCAAATTTGTTCTTCTAGGTTGAAGCGTTCGTCTACAGTAGCAGTTTTTATATTTAGGTTTTTCTCTGTTCTCTCCAATATAGATAGATGAATTTGGAACTCTAAATCCCACATGGTTTGTAGTAGCTCTTTGAAACTTGACAAAATAAAGGAGTTCTCAGATTTGTATCTATGGTTTGTTCCTCTTCAAGTAGCCCTAGGCACAGACTGTGGAAAAGCACTTTCATTGAGAGGGGTTGGAAAGCTTCTAAGAAATAACGAGTTTCCGAAATACCAGCGAATATTTTTTCACCCAATCTTGATGATACTTGTTGCTAATGATCAGTACACAAATCCCACTTGGCTCACCAAACTTTGTTCTTCTAGGTTGAAGCGTTCGTCTACAGTAGCAGTTTTTATATTTAGGTTTCCCTCTGTTCTCTCCTATATAGAAAGATGAATTTGGAACTCTAAATCCAACATGGTTTGTAGTAGCTCGTTGAAACTTGACAAAATAAAGGAGTTCTCAGTTTTGTCGCTATGGTTTGTTTCCTCTTCAAGTAGCCCCAGGTACAGACTGTGGAAAGCACTTTCATTGAGATGGGTTGCCAAGCTTCTAAGAAATAACGAGTTTCCGAAATACCAGCAAATATTTTTTCACCCAATCTTGATGATACTTGGTGGTAATGATCAGTACACAAATCCCACTTGGCTCACCAAATTTTGTTCTTCTAGGTTGAAGCGTTCGTCTACAGTAGCAGTTTTTATATTTAGGTTTCTCTCTGTTCTCTCATATATAGATAGATGAATTTGGAAATCTAAATCCAACATGGTTTGTAGTAGCTCTTTGAAACTTGACAAAATAAATGAATTCTCAGTTTTGTCTCTATGGTTTGTTTCCTCATTAAGTAGCCCTAGGCAGAGACTCGGGAAAAGCACTTTCATTGAAACCGGTTGCCAAGCTTCCAAGAAATAACGAGTTTCCGAAATACCAGCAAATATTTTTTCACACAATCTTGTCGATACGTGGTGGTAATGATCAGTACACAAATCCCACTTGGCTCACCAAATTTTGTTCTTCTAGGTTGAAGCGTTCGTCTACAATAGCAGTTTATATATTTAGGTTTCTCTCTGTTCTCTCCTATATAGATAGATGAATTTGGAACTCTAAATCCAACATGGTTTGTAGTAGCTCTTTGAAACTTGACAAAATAAAGGAGTTCTCAGTTTTGTCGCTATGGTTTGTTTCCTCTTCAAGTAGCCCCAGGCACAGACTTTGGAAAAGCACTTTCATTGAGAGGGGTTCCAAAGCTTCTAAGAAATAACGAGTTTCCGAAATACCAGCAAATATTTTTTCACCCAATCTTGATGATACTTGGAGGTAATGATCAAAACACAAATCCCACTTGGCTCACCAAATTTGTTCTTCTAGGTTGAAGCGTTCGTCTACAGTAGCAGTTTTTATATTTAGGTTTTTCTCTGTTCTCTCCAATATAGATAGATGAATTTGGAACTCTAAATCCCACATGGTTTGTAGTAGCTCTTTGAAACTTGACAAAATAAAGGAGTTCTCAGATTTGTATCTATGGTTTGTTCCTCTTCAAGTAGCCCTAGGCACAGACTGTGGAAAAGCACTTTCATTGAGAGGGGTTGCCAAGCTTCTAAGAAATAACGAGTTTCCGAAATACCAGCGAATATTTTTTCACCCAATCTTGATGATACTTGGTGGTAATGATCAGTACACAAATCCCACTTGGCTCACCAAATTTTGTTCTTCTAGGTTGAAGCGTTCGTCTACAGTAGCAGTTTTTATATTTAGGTTTCTCTCTGTTCTCTCATATATAGATAGATGAATTTGGAACTCTAAATCCAACATGGTTTGCAGTAGCTCTTTGAAACTTGACAAAATAAAGGCGTTCTCAGATTTGTCCCTATGGTTTGTTTCCTCATCAAGTAGCCCTAGGCACAGACTGTGGAAAAGCACTTTCATTGAGAGGGGTTCCCAAGCTTCTAAGAAATAACGAGTTTCCGAAATACCAGCAAATATTTTTTCACCCAATCTTGATGATACTTGGTGGTCATGATAAGTACACAAATCCCACTTGGCTCACCAAATTTTGTTCTTCTACGTTGAAGCCTTCGTCTACAGTAGCAGTTTTTATATTTAGGTTTTCCTCTGTTCTCTCCTATATAGAAAGATGAATTTGGAACTCTAAATCCAACATGGTTTGTAGTAGCTCTTTGAAACTTGACAAAATAAAGGAGGTCTCAGATATGTCTCTATGGTTTGTTTCCTCTTCAAGTAGCCCTAGGCACAGACTGTGGAAAAGCACTTTCATTGAGAGGGGTTGCCAAGCTTCTAAGAAATAACGAGATTCCGAAATACCAGCGAATATTTTTTCACCCAATCTTGATGATACTTGGTGGTAATGATCAGTACACAAATCCCACTTGGCTCACCAAATTTTGTTCTTCTAGGTTGAAGCGTTCGTCTACAGTAGCAGTTTTTATATTTAGGGTTCCCTCTGTTCTCTCCTATATAGAAAGATGAATTTTTAACTCTAAATCCAACATGGTTTGTAGTAGCTCTTTGAAACTTGACAAAATAAAGGAGTTCTCAGTTTTGTCGCTATGGTTTGTTTCCTCTTCAAGTAGCCCCAGGCACAGACTGTGGAAAAGCACTTTCATTGAGAGGGGTTCCCAAGCTTCTAAGAAATAACGAGTTTCCGAAATACCAGCAAATATTTTTTCACCCAATCTTGATGATACTTGGTGGTAATGATCAGTACACAAATCCCACTTGGCTCACCAAACTTTGTTCTTCTAGGTTGAAGCGTTCGTCTACAGTAGCAGTTTTTATATTTAGGTTTCACTCTGTTCTCTCATATATAGATAGATGAATTTGGAACTCTAAATCCAACATGGTTTGTAGTAGCTCTTTGAAACTTGACAAAATAAAAATGTTCTCAGTTTTGTCTCTATGGTTTGTTTCCTCTTCAAGTAGCCCTAGGCACAGACTGTGGAAAAGCACTTTCATTGAGATGGGTTGCCAAGCTTCTAAGAAATAACGAGTTTCCGAAATACCAGCAAATATTTTTTCACACAATCTTGTTGATACTTGGAGGTAATGATCAGAACACAAATCCCACTTGGCTCACCAAATTTGTTCTTCTAGGTTGAAGCGTTCGTCTACAGTAGCAGTTTTTATATTTAGGTTTTTCTCTGTTCTCTCCAATATAGATAGATGAATTTGGAACTCTAAATCCCACATGGTTTGTAGTAGCTCTTTGAAACTTGACAAAATAAAGGAGTTCTCAGTTTTGTCGCTATGGTTTGTTTCCTCTTCAAGTAGCCCCAGGCACAGACTGTGGAAAAGCACTTTCATTGAGAGGGGTTCCCAAGCTACTAAGAAATAACGAGTTTCCGAAATACCAGCAAATATTTTTTCACCCAATCTTGATGATACTTGGTGCTAATGGTCAGTACACAAATCCCACTTGGCTCACCAAATTTTGTTCTTCTAGGTTGAAGCCTTCGTCTACAGTAGCAGTTTTTATATTTAGGTTTCCCTCTGTTCTCTCCTATATAGAAAGATGAATTTGGAACTCTAAATCCAACATGGTTTGTAGTAGCTCTTTGAAACTTGACAAAATAAAGGAGGTCTCAGATATGTCTCTATGGTTTGTTTCCTCTTCAAGTAGCCCTAGGCACAGACTGTGGAAAAGCACTTTCATTGAGAGGGGTTGCCAAGCTTCTAAGAAATAACGAGTTTCCGAAATACCAGCGAATATTTTTTCACCCAATCTTGATGATACTTGGTGGTAATGATCAGTACACAAATCCCACTTGGCTCACCAAATTTTGTTCTTCTAGGTTGAAGCGTTCGTCTACAGTAGCAGTTTTTATATTTAGGGTTCCCTCTGTTCTCTCCTATATAGAAAGATGAATTTGGAACTCTAAATCCAACATGGTTTGTAGTAGCTCTTTGAAACTTGACAAAATAAAGGAGTTCTCAGTTTCGTCGCTATGGTTTGTTTCCTCTTCAAGTAGCCCCAGGCACAGACTGTGGAAAAGCACTTTCCTTGAGAGCGGTTCTCAAGCTTCTAAGAAATAACGAGTTTCCGAAATACCAGCAAATATTTTTTCACCCAATCTTGATGATACTTGGTGGTAATGATCAGTACACAAATCCCACTTGGCTCACCAAACTTTGTTCTTCTAGGTTGAAGCGTTCGTCTACAGTAGCAGTTTTTATATTTAGGTTTCCCTTGTTCTCTCCTATATAGATAGATGAATTTGGAACTCTAAATCCAACATGGTTTGTAGTAGCTCTTTGAAACTTGACAAAATAAAGGAGTTCTCAGTTTTGTCTCTATGGTTTGTTTCCTCTTAAAGAAGCCCTAGGCACAGACTGTGGAAAGCACTTTCATTGAGATGGGTTGCCAAGCTTCTAAGAAATAACGAGTTTCCGAAATACCAGCAAATATTTTTTCACACAATCTTGTTGATACTTGGTGGTAATGATCAGTACACAAATCCCACTTGGCTCAACAAATTTTGGTCTTCTAGGTTGAAGCGTTCGTCTACAGTAGCAGTTTTTATATTTAGATTTCTCTCTGTTCTCTCCTATATAGATAGATGAATTTGGAACTCTAAATCCAACATGGTTTGCAGTAGCTCTTTGAAACTTGACAAAATAAAGGCGTTCTCAGATTTGTCCCTATGGTTTGTTTCCTCATCAAGTAGCCCTAGGCACAGACTGTGGAAAAGCACTTTCATTGAGAGGGGTTCCCAAGCTTCTAAGAAATAACGAGTTTCCGAAATACCAGCAAATATTTTTTCACACAATCTTGTTGATACTTGGAGGTAATGATCAGAACACAAATCCCACTTGGCTAACCAAATTTGTTTTTCTAGGTTGAAGCGTTCGTCTACAATAGCAGTTTTTATATTTAGGTTTTTCTCTGTTCTCTCCAATATAGATAGATGAATTTGGAACTCTAAATCCCACATGGTTTGTAGTAGCACTTTGAAACTTGACAAAATAAAGGAGTTCTCAGATTTGTCTCTATGGTTTGTTCCTCTTCAAGTAGCCCTAGGCACAGACTGTGGAAAAGCACTTTCATTGAGAGGGGTTGCCAAGCTTCTAAGAAATAACGAGTTTCCGAAATACCAGCGAATATTTTTTCACCCAATCTTGATGATACTTGTTGCTAATGATCAGTACACAAATCCCACTTGGCTCACCAAATTTTGTTCTTCTAGGTTGAAGCGTTCGTCTACAGTAGCAGTTTTTATATTTAGGTTTCCCTCTGTTCTCTCCTATATAGAAAGATGAATTTGGAACTCTAAATCCAACATGGTTTGTAGTAGCTCTTTGAAACTTGACAAAATAAAGGAGTTCTCAGTTTTGTCACTATGGTTTGTTTCCTCTTCAAGTAGCCCCAGGCACAGACTGTAGAAAGCACTTTCATTGAGATGGGTTGCCAAGCTTCTAAGAAATAACGAGTTTCCGAAATACCAGCAAATATTTTTTCACCCAATCTTGATGATACTTGGTGGTAATGATCAGTACACAAATCCCACTTGGCTCACCAAATTTTGTTCTTCTAGGTTGAAGCGTTCGTCTACAGTAGCAGTTTTTATATTTAGGTTTCTCTCTGTTCTCTCATATATAGATAGATGAATTTGGAAATCTAAATCCAACATGGTTTGTAGTAGCTCTTTGAAACTTGACAAAATAAATGAATTCTCAGTTTTGTCTCTATGGTTTGTTTCCTCATTAAGTAGCCCTAGGCAGAGACTCGGGAAAAGCACTTTCATTGAAACGGGTTGCCAAGCTTCCAAGAAATAACGAGTTTCCGAATTACCAGCAAATATTTTTTCACACAATCTTGTCGATACTTGGTGGTAATGATCAGTACACAAATCCCACTTGGCTCACCAAATTTTGTTCTTCTAGGTTGAAGCGTTCGTCTACAATAGCAGTTTATATATTTAGGTTTCTCTCTGTTCTCTCCTATATAGATAGATGAATTTGGAACTCTAAATCCAACATGGTTTGTAGTAGCTCTTTGAAACTTGACAAAATAAAGGAGTTCTCAGTTTTGTCGCTATGGTTTGTTTCCTCTTCAAGTAGCCCCAGGCACAGACTGTGGAAAAGCACTTTCATTGAGAGGGGTTCCCAAGCTTCTAAGAAATAACGAGTTTCCGAAATACCAGCAAATATTTTTTCACCCAATCTTGATGATACTTGGAGGTAATGATCAGAACACAAATCCCACTTGGCTCACCAAATTTGTTCTTCTAGGTTGAAGCGTTCGTCTACAGTAGCAGTTTTTATATTTAGGTTTTTCTCTGTTCTCTCCAATATAGATAGATGAATTTGGAACTCTAAATCCCACATGGTTTGTAGTAGCTCTTTGAAACTTGACAAAATAAAGGAGTTCTCAGATTTGTATCTATGGTTTGGTCCTCTTCAAGTAGCCCTAGGCACAGACTGTGGAAAAGCACTTTCATTGAGAGGGGTTGCCAAGCTTCTAAGAAATAACAAGTTTCCGAAATACCAGCGAATATTTTTTCACCCAATCTTGATGATACTTGTTCCTAATGATCAGTACACAAATCCCACTTGGCTCACCAAATTTTGTTCTTCTAGGTTGAAGCATTCGTCTACAGTAGCAGTTTTTATATTTCGGTTTCCCTCTGTTCTCTCCTATATACAAAGATGAATTTGGAACTCTAAATCCAACATGGTTTGTAGTAGCTCTTTGAAACTTGACAAAATAAAGGAGTTCTCAGTTTTGTCGCTATGGTTTGTTTCCTCTTCAAGTAGCCCCAGGCACAGACTGTGGAAAGCCACTTTCATTGAGATGGGTTGCCAAGCTTCTAAGAAATAACGAGTTTCCGAAATACCAGCAAATATTTTTTCACCCAATCTTGATGATACTTGGTGGTAATGATCAGTACACAAATCCCACTTGGCTCACCAAATTTTGTTCTTCTAGGTTGAAGCGTTCGTCTACAGTAGCAGTTTTTATATTTAGGTTTCTCTCTGTTCTCTCATATATAGATAGATGAATTTTGGAACTCTAAATCCAACATGGTTTGCAGTAGCTCTTTGAAACTTGACAAAATAAAGGCGTTCTCAGATTTGTCCCTATGGTTTGTTTCCTCATCAAGTAGCCCTAGGCACAGACTGTGGAAAAGCACTTTCATTGAGAGGGGTTCCCAAGCTTCTAAGAAATAACGAGTTTCCGAAATACCAGCAAATATTTTTCACCCAATCTTGATGATACTTGGTGGTCATGATAAGTACACAAATCCCACTTGGCTCACCAAATTTTGTTCTTCTACGTTGAAGCCTTCGTCTACAGTAGCAGTTTTTATATTTAGGTTTTCCTCTGTTCTCTCCTATATAGAAAGATGAATTTGGAACTCTAAATCCAACATGGTTTGTAGTAGCTCTTTGAAACTTGACAAAATAAAGGAGGTCTCAGATATGTCTCTATGGTTTGTTTCCTCTTCAAGTAGCCCTAGGCACAGACTGTGGAAAAGCACTTTCATTGAGAGGGGTTCCCAAGCTTCTAAGAAATCACGAGTTTCCGAAATACCAGCAAATATTTTTTCACCCAATCTTGATGATACTTGGTGGTAATGATCAGTACACAAATCCCACTTGGCTCACCAAACTTTGTTCTTCTAGGTTGAAGCGTTCGTCTACAGTAGCAGTTTTTATATTTAGGTTTCACTCTGTTCTCTCATATATAGATAGATGAATTTGGAACTCTAAATCCAACATGGTTTGTAGTAGCTCTTTGAAACTTGACAAAAAAAAAATGTTCTCAGTTTTGTCTCTATGGTTTGTTTCCTCTTCAAGTAGCCCTAGGCACAGACTGTGGAAAAGCACTTTCATTGAGATGGGTTGCCAAGCTTCTAAGAAATAACGAGTTTCCGAAATACCAGCAAATATTTTTTCACACAATCTTGTTGATACTTGGAGGTAATGATCAGAACACAAATCCCACTTGGCTCACCAAATTTGTTCTTCTAGGTTGAAGCGTTCGTCTACAGTAGCAGTTTTTATATTTAGGTTTTTCTCTGTTCTCTCCAATATAGATAGATGAATTTGGAACTCTAAATCCCACATGGTTTGTAGTAGCTCTTTGAAACTTGACAAAATAAAGGAGTTCTCAGTTTTGTCGCTATGGTTTGTTTCCTCTTCAAGTAGCCCCAGGCACAGACTGTGGAAAAGCACTTTCATTGAGAGGGGTTCCCAAGCTTCTAAGAAATAACGAGTTTCCGAAATACCAGCAAATATTTTTTCACCCAATCTTGATGATACTTGGTGCTAATGGTCAGTACACAAATCCCACTTGGCTCCCCAAATTTTGTTCTTCTAGGTTGAAGCCTTCGTCTACAGTAGCAGTTTTTATATTTAGGTTTCCCTCTGTTCTCTCCTATATAGAAAGATGAATTTGGAACTCTAAATCCAACATGGTTTGTAGTAGCTCTTTGAAACTTGACAAAATAAAGGAGGTCTCAGATATGTCTCTATGGTTTGTTTCCTCTTCAAGTAGCCCTAGGCACAGACTGTGGAAAAGCCACTTTCATTGAGAGGGGTTGCCAAGCTTCTAAGAAATAACGAGTTTCCGAAATACCAGCGAATATTTTTTCACCCAATCTTGATGATACTTGGTGGTAATGATCAGTACACAAATCCCACTTGGCTCACCAAATTTTGTTCTTCTAGGTTGAAGCGTTCGTCTACAGTAGCAGTTTTTATATTTAGGGTTCCCTCTGTTCTCTCCTATATAGAAAGATGAATTTGGAACTCTAAATCCAACATGGTTTGTAGTAGCTCTTGAAACTTGACAAAATAAAGGAGTTCTCAGTTTTGTCGCTATGGTTTGTTTCCTCTTCAAGTAGCCCCAGGCACAGACTGTGGAAAAGCACTTTCCTTGAGATCGGTTCTCAAGCTTCTAAGAAATAACGAGTTTCCGAAATACCAGCAAATATTTTTTCACCCAATCTTGATGATACTTGGTGGTAATGATCAGTACACAAATCCCACTTGGCTCACCAAACTTTGTTCTTCTAGGTTGAAGCGTTCGTCTACAGTAGCAGTTTTTATATTTAGGTTTCCCTTGTTCTCTCCTATATAGATAGATGAATTTGGAACTCTAAATCCAACTGGTTTGTAGTAGCTCTTTGAAACTTGACAAAATAAAGGAGTTCTCAGTTTTGTCTCTATGGTTTTGTTTTCTCTTAAAGAAGCCCTAGGCACAGACTGTGGAAAGCACTTTCATTGAGATGGGTTGCCAAGCTTCTAAGAAATAACGAGTTTCCGAAATACCAGCAAATATTTTTTCACACAATCTTGTTGATACTTGGTGGTAATGATCAGTACACAAATCCCACTTGGCTCAACAAATTTTGGTCTTCTAGGTTGAAGCGTTCGTCTACAGTAGCAGTTTTTATATTTAGATTTCTCTCTGTTCTCTCCTATATAGATAGATGAATTTGGAACTCTAAATCCAACATGGTTTGCAGTAGCTCTTTGAAACTTGACAAAATAAAGGCGTTCTCAGATTTGTCCCTATGGTTTGTTTCCTCATCAAGTAGCCCTAGGCACAGACTGTGGAAAAGCACTTTCATTGAGAGGGGTTCCCAAGCTTCTAAGAAATAACGAGTTTCCGAAATACCAGCAAATATTTTTTCACACAATCTTGTTGATACTTGGAGGTAATGATCAGAACACAAATCCCACTTGGCTAACCAAATTTGTTTTTCTAGGTTGAAGCGTTCGTCTACAATAGCAGTTTTTATATTTAGGTTTTTCTCTGTTCTCTCCAATATAGATAGATGAATTTGGAACTCTAAATCCCACATGGTTTGTAGTAGCTCTTTGAAACTTGACAAAATAAAGGAGTTCTCAGATTTGTCTCTATGGTTTGTTCCTCTTCAAGTAGCCCTAGGCACAGACTGTGGAAAAGCACTTTCATTGAGAGGGGTTGCCAAGCTTCTAAGAAATAACGAGTTTCCGAAATACCAGCGAATATTTTTTCACCCAATCTTGATGATACTTGTTGCTAATGATCAGTACACAAATCCCACTTGGCTCACCAAATTTTGTTCTTCTAGGTTGAAGCGTTCGTCTACAGTAGCAGTTTTTATATTTAGGTTTCCCTCTGTTCTCTCCTATATAGAAAGATGAATTTGGAACTCTAAATCCAACATGGTTTGTAGTAGCTCTTTGAAACTTGACAAAATAAAGGAGTTCTCAGTTTTGTCACTATGGTTTGTTTCCTCTTCAAGTAGCCCCAGGCACAGACTGTAGAAAGCACTTTCATTGAGATGGGTTGCCAAGCTTCTAAGAAATAACGAGTTTCCGAAATACCAGCAAATATTTTTTCACCCAATCTTGATGATACTTGGTGGTAATGATCAGTACACAAATCCCACTTGGCTCACCAAATTTTGTTCTTCTAGGTTGAAGCGTTCGTCTACAGTAGCAGTTTTTATATTTAGGTTTCTCTCTGTTCTCTCATATATAGATAGATGAATTTGGAAATCTAAATCCAACATGGTTTGTAGTAGCTCTTTGAAACTTGACAAAATAAAAATGTTCTCAGTTTTGTCTCTATGGTTTGTTTCCTCTTCAAGTAGCCCTAGGCACAGACTTTGGAAAAGCACTTTCATTGAGATGGGTTGCCAAGCTTCTAAGAAATAACGAGTTTCCGAAATACCAGCAAATATTTTTTCACACAATCTTGTTGATACTTGGAGGTAATGATCAGAACACAAATCCCACTTGGCTAACCATATTTGTTCTTCTAGGTTGAAGCGTTCGTCTACAATAGCAGTTTTTATATTTAGGTTTTTCTCTGTTCTCTCCAATATAGATAGATGAATTTGGAACTCTAAATCCCACATGGTTTGTAGTAGCTCTTTGAAACTTGACAAAATAAAGGAGTTCTCAGATTTGTCTCTATGGTTTGTTCCTCTTCAACTAGCCCTAGGCACAGACTGTGGAAAAGCACTTTCATTGAGAGGGGTTGCCAAGCTTCTAAGAAATAACGAGTTTCCGAAATACCAGCGAATATTTTTTCACCCAATCTTGATGATACTTGTTGCTAATGATAAGTACACAAATCCCACTTGGCTCAACAAATTTTGTTCTTCTAGGTTGAAGCGTTCGTCTACAGTAGCAGTTTTTATATTTAGGTTTCTCTCTGTTCTCTCCTATATAGAAAGATGAATTTGGAACTCTAAATCCAACATGGTTTGTAGTAGCTCTTTGAAACTTGACAAAATAAAAGTGTTCTCAGTTTTGTCGCTATGGTTTGTTTCCTCTTCAAGTAGCCCCAGGCACAGACTGTGGAAAGCACTTTCATTGAGATGGGTTGCAAAGCTTCTAAGAAATAACGAGTTTCCGAAATACCAGCAAATATTTTTTCACCCAATCTTGATGATACTTGGTGGTAATGATCAGTACACAAATCCCACTTGGCTCACCAAATTTTGTTCTTCTAGGTTGAAGCGTTCGTCTACAGTGGCAGTTTTTATATTTAGGTTTCTCTCTGTTCTCTCATATATAGATAGATGAATTTGGAAATCTAAATCCAACATGGTTTGTAGTAGCTCTTTGAAACTTGACAAAATAAAGAATTCTCAGTTTTGTCTCTATGGTTTGTTTCCTCATTAAGTAGCCCTAGGCAGAGACTCGGGAAAAGCACTTTCATTGAAACGGGTTGCCAAGCTTCCAAGAAATAACGAGTTTCCGAATTACCAGCAAATATTTTTTCACACAATCTTGTCGATACTTGGTGGTAATGATCAGTACACAAATCCCACTTGGCTCACCAAATTTTGTTCTTCTAAGTTGAACCGTTCGTCTACAATAGCAGTTTATATATTTAGGTTTCTCTCTGTTCTCTCCTATATAGATAGATGAATTTGGAACTCTAAATCCAACATGGTTTGTAGTAGCTCTTTGAAACTTGACAAAATAAAGGAGTTCTCAGTTTTTTCTCTATGCTTTGTTTCCTCTTCAAGTAGCCCTAGGCACAGACTGTGGAAAAGCACTTTCATTGAGAGGGGATCCCAAGCTTCTAAGAAATAACGAGTTTCCGAAATACCAGCAAATATTTTTTCACCCAATCTTGATGATACTTGGTGGTCATGATAAGTACACAAATCCCACTTGGCTCACCAAATTTTGGTCTTCTAGGTTGAAGCGTTCGTCTACAGTAGCAGTTTTTATATTTAGATTTCTCTCTGTTCTCTCCTATATAGATAGATGAATTTGGAACTCTAAATCCAACATGGTTTGCAGTAGCTCTTTGAAACTTGACAAAATAAAGGCGTTCTCAGATTTGTCCCTATGGTTTGTTTCCTCATCAAGTAGCCCTAGGCACAGACTGTGGAAAAGCACTTTCATTGAGAGGGGTTCCCAAGCTTCTAAGAAATAACGAGTTTCCGAAATAGCAGCAAATATTTTTTCACCCAATCTTGATGATACTTGGTGGTCATGATAAGTACACAAATCCCACTTGGCTCACCAAATTTTGGTCTTCTAGGTTGAAGCGTTCGTCTACAGTAGCAGTTTTTATATTTAGATTTCTCTCTGTTCTCTCCTATATAGATAGATGAATTTGGAACACTAAATCCAACATGGTTTGTAGTAGCTCTTTGAAACTTGACAAAATAAAGGAGTTCTCAGTTTTGTCGCTATGGTTTGTTTCCTCTTCAAGTATCCCAGGCACAGACTGTGGAAAAGCACTTTCATTGAGAGGCGTTCCCAAGCTTCTAAGAAATAACGAGTTTCCGAAATACCAGCAAATATTTTTTCACCCAATCTTGATGATACTTGGTGCTAATGGTCAGTACACAAATCCCACTTGGCTCACCAAATTTTGTTCTTCTAGGTTGAAGCCTTCGTCTACAGTAGCAGTTTTTATATTTAGGTTTTCCTCTGTTCTCTCCTATATAGAAAGATGAATTTGGAACTCTAAATCCAACATGGTTTGTAGTAGCTCTTTGAAACTTGACAAAATAAAGGAGGTCTCAGATATGTCTCTATGGTTTGTTTCCTCTTCAAGTAGCCCTAGGCACAGACTGTGGAAAAGCACTTTCATTGAGAGGGGTTGCCAAGCTTCTAAGAAATAACGAGATTCCGAAATACCAGCGAATATTTTTTCACCCAATCTTGATGATACTTGGTGGTAATGATCAGTACACAAATCCCACTTGGCTCACCAAATTTTGTTCTTCTAGGTTGAAGCGTTCGTCTACAGTAGCAGTTTTTATATTTAGGGTTCCCTCTGTTCTCTCCTATATAGAAAGATGAATTTGGAACTCTAAATCCAACATGGTTTGTAGTAGCTCTTTGAAACTTGACAAAATAAAGGAGTTCTCAGTTTTGTCGCTATGGTTTGTTTCCTCTTCAAGTAGCCCCAGGCACAGACTGTGGAAAAGCACTTTCATTGAGAGGGGTTCCCAAGCTTCTAAGAAATAACGAGTTTCCGAAATACCAGCAAATATTTTTTCACCCAATCTTGATGATACTTGGTGGTAATGATCAGTACACAAATCCCACTTGGCTCACCAAACTTTGTTCTTCTAGGTTGAAGCGTTCGTCTACAGTAGCAGTTTTTATATTTAGGGTTCCCTCTGTTCTCTCCTATATAGAAAGATGAATTTGGAACTCTAAATCCAACATGGTTTGTAGTAGCTCTTTGAAACTTGACAAAATAAAGGAGTTCTCAGTTTTGTCGCTATGGTTTGTTTCCTCTTCAAGTAGCCCCAGGCACAGACTGTGGAAAAGCACTTTCATTGAGAGGGGTTCCCAAGCTTCTAAGAAATAACGAGTTTCCGAAATACCAGCAAATATTTTTTCACCCAATCTTGATGATACTTGGTGGTAATGATCAGTACACAAATCCCACTTGGCTCACCAAACTTTGTTCTTCTAGGTTGAAGCGTTCGTGTACAGTAGCAGTTTTTATATTTAGGTTTCACTCTGTTCTCTCATATATAGATAGATGAATTTGGAACTCTAAATCCAACATGGTTTGTAGTAGCTCTTTGAAACTTGACAAAATAAAAATGTTCTCAGTTTTGTCTCTATGGTTTGTTTCCTCTTCAAGTAGCCCTAGGCACAGACTGTGGAAAAGCACTTTCATTGAGATGGGTTGCCAAGCTTCTAAGAAATAACGAGTTTCCGAAATACCAGCAAATATTTTTTCACACAATCTTGTTGATACTTGGAGGTAATGATCAGAACACAAATCCCACTTGGCTCACCAAATTTGTTCTTCTAGGTTGAAGCGTTCGTCTACAGTAGCAGTTTTTATATTTATGTTTTTCTCTGTTCTCTCCAATATAGATAGATGAATTTGGAACTCTAAATCCAACATGGTTTGTAGTAGCTCTTTGAAACTTG
Source organism: Callospermophilus lateralis (assembly GCF_048772815.1). Taxonomy (NCBI): domain Eukaryota; kingdom Metazoa; phylum Chordata; class Mammalia; order Rodentia; family Sciuridae; genus Callospermophilus; species Callospermophilus lateralis. The sequence continues at coordinate 16,106 of NW_027514172.1, read as the reverse complement.
ACAAAATAAAGGAGTTCTCAGATTTGTCTCTATGGTTTGTTCCTCTTCAAGTAGCCCTAGGCACAGACTGTGGAAAAGCACTTTCATTGAGAGGGGTTGCCAAGCTTCTAAGAAATAACGAGTTTCCGAAATACCAGCGAATATTTTTTCACCCAATCTTGATGATACTTGTTGCTAATGATCAGTACACAAATCCCACTTGGCTCACCAAATTTTGTTCTTCTCGGTTGAAGCGTTCGTCTACAGTAGCAGTTTTTATGTTTAGGTTTCCCTCTGTTCTCTCCTATATAGAAAGATGAATTTGGAACTCTAAATCCAACATGGTTTGTAGTAGCTCTTTGAAACTTGACACAATAAAGGAGTTCTCAGTTTTGTCGCTATGGTTTGTTTCCTCTTCAAGTAGCCCCAGGCACAGACTGTGGAAAGCACTTTCATTGAGATGGGTTGCCAAGCTTCTTAGAAATAACGAGTTTCCAAAATACCAGCAAATATTTTTTCACCCAATCTTGATGATACTTGGTGGTAATGATCAGTACACAAATCCCACTTGGCTCACCAAATTTTGTTCTTCTAGGTTGAAGCGTTCGTCTACAGTAGCAGTTTTTATATTTAGGTTTCTCTCTGTTCTCTCATATATAGATAGATGAATTTGGAAATCTAAATCCAACATGGTTTGTAGTAGCTCTTTGAAACTTGAGAAAATAAATGAATTCTCAGTTTTGTCTCTATGGTTTGTTTCCTCATTAAGTAGCCCTAGGCAGAGACTCGAGAAAAGCACTTTCATTGAAACGGGTTGCCAAGCTTCCAAGAAATAACGAGTTTCCGAAATAACAGCAAATATTTTTTCACACAATCTTGTCGATACTTGGTGGTAATGATCAGTACACAAATCCCACTTGGCTCACCAAATTTTGCTCTTCTAGGTTGAAGCGTTCGTCTACAATAGCAGTTTATATATTTAGGTTTCTCTCTGTTCTCTCCTATATAGATAGATGAATTTTAACTCTAAATCCAACATGGTTTGTAGTAGCTCTTTGAAACTTGACAAAATAAAGGAGTTCTCAGTTTTGTCTCTATGGTTTTTTTCCTCTTAAAGAAGCCCTAGGCACAGACTGTGGAAAGCACTTTCATTGAGATGGGTTGCCAAGCTTCTAAGAAATAACGAGTTTCCGAAATACCAGCAAATATTTTTTCACACAATCTTGTTGATACTTAGTGGTAATGATCAGTACACAAATCCCACTTGGCTCAACAAATTTTGGTCTTCTAGGTTGAAGCGTTCGTCTACAGTAGCAGTTTTTATATTTAGATTTCTCTCTGTTCTCTCCTATATAGAGAGATGAATTTGGAACTCTAAATCCAACATGGTTTGCAGTAGCTCTTTGAAACTTGACAAAATAAAGGAGTTCTCAGATTTGTCTCTATGGTTTGTTTCCTCATCAAGTAGCCCTAGGCACAGACTGTGGAAAAGCACTTTCATTGAGAGGGGTTCCCAAGCTTCTAAGAAATAACGAGTTTCCGAAATACCAGCAAATATTTTTTCACCCAATCTTGATGATACTTGGTGGTCATGATAAGTACACAAATCCCACTTGGCTCACCAAATTTTGGTCTTCTAGGTTGAAGCATTCGTCTACAGTAGCAGTTTTTATATTTAGATTTCTCTCTGTTCTCTCCTATATAGATAGATGAATTTGGAACACTAAATCCAACATGGTTTGTAGTAGCTCTTTGAAACTTGACAAAATAAAGGAGTTCTCAGTTTTGTCGCTATGGTTTGTTTCCTCTTCAAGTAGCCCCAGGCACAGACTGTGGAAAAGCACTTTCATTGAGAGGGGTTCCCAAGCTTCTAAGAAATAACGAGTTTCCGAAATACCAGCAAATATTTTTTCACACAATCGTGTTGATACTTGGAGGTATTGATCAGAACACAAATCCCACTTGGCTCACCAAATTTGTTCTTCTAGGTTGAAGCGTTCGTCTACAGTAGCAGTTTTTATATTTAGGTTTTTCTCTGTTCTCTCCAATATAGATAGATGAATTTGGAACTCTAAATCCAACATGGTTTGTAGTAGCTCTTTGAAACTTGACAAAATAAAGGAGGTCTCAGATTTTCTCTATGGTTTGTTTCCTCTTGAAGTAGCCCTAGGCACAGACTGTGGAAAAGCACTTTCATTGAGAGGGGTTCCCAAGCTTCTAAGAAATAACGAGTTTCCGAAATACCAGCAAATATTTTTTCACCCAATCTTGATGATACTTGGTGGTAATGATCAGTACACAAATCCCACTTGGCTCACCAAATTTTGTTCTTCTAGGTTGAAGCGTTCGTCTACAGTAGCAGTTTTTATATTTAGGTTTCCCTCTGTTCTCTCCTATATAGATAGATGAATTTGGAACTCTAAATCCATCATGGTTTGTAGTAGCTCTTTGAAACTTGACAACATAAAGGAGTTCTCAGTTTTGTCTCTATGGTTTGTTTCCTCTTCAAGTAGCCCTAGGCACAGACTGTGGAAAGCACTTTCATTGAGATGGGATGCCAAGCTTCTAAGAAATAACGAGTTTTCGAAATACCGGCAAATATTATTTCACACAATCTTGTTGATACTTGGTGGTAATGATCAGTACACAAATTCCACTTGGCTCACCAAATTTTGGTCTTCTAAGTTGAAGCGTTCGTCTACAGTAGCAGTTTTTATATTTAGATTTCTCTCTGTTCTCTCCTATATAGATAGATGAAATTGGAACTCTAAATCCAACATGGTTTGCAGTAGCTCTTTGAAACTTGACAAAATAAAGGAGTTCTCAGATTTGTCTCTATGGTTTGTTTCCTCTTCAAGTAGCCCTAGGCACAGACTGTGGAAAAGAACTTTCATTGAGAGGGGTTGCCAAGCTTCTAAGAAATAACAAGTTTCCGAAATACCAGCAAATATTTTTTCACCCAATCTTGATGATACTTGGTGGTCATGATCAGTACACAATTCCCACTTGGATCACCAAATTTTGTTCTTCTAGGTTGAAGCGTTCATCTACAGCAGCAGTTTTTATATTTAGGGTTCCCTCTGTTCTCTCCTATATAGAAAGATGAATTTGGAACTCTAAATCCAACATGGTTTGTAGTAGCTCTTTGAAACTTGAAAAAATAAAGGAGTTCTCAGTTTTGTCGCTATGGTTTGTTTCCTCTTCAAGTAGCCCCAGGCACAGACTGTGGAAAAGCACTTTCATTGAGAGGGGTTCCCAAGCTTCTAAGAAATAACGAGTTTCCGAAATACCAGCAAATATTTTTTCACCCAATCTTGATGATACTTGGTGCTAATGGTCAGTACACAAATCCCACTTGGCTCACCAAATTTTGTTCTTCTAGGTTGAAGCGTTCGTCTACAGTAGCAGTTTTTATATTTAGGTTTCCCTCTGCTCTCTCCTATATAGATAGATGAATTTGGAACTCTAAATCCAACATGGTTTGTAGTAGCTCTTTGAAACTTGACAAAATAAAGGAGTTCTCAGATTTGTCTCTATGGTTTGTTTCCTCTTCAAGTAGCCCTAGGCACAGACTGTGTATGCGCACTTTCATTGAGAGGGGTTGCCAAGCTTCTAAGAAATAACGAGTTTCCGAAATACCAGCGAATATTTTTTCACCCAATCTTGATGATACTTGTTGCTAAAGATCAGTACACAAATCCCACTTGGCTCACCAAATTTTGTTCTTCTAGTTTGAAGCGTTCGTCTACAGTAGCTGTTTTTATATTTAGGTTTCCCTCTGTTCTCCTCTATATAGAAAGATGAATTTGGAACTCTAAATCCAACATGGTTTGTAGTAGCTCTTTGAAACTTGACAAAATAAAGGAGTTTTCAGTTTTGTCGCTATGGTTTGTTTCCTCTTCAAGTAGCCCCAGGCACAGACTGTGGAAAGCACTTTCATTGAGATGGCTTGCCAAGCTTCTAAGAAATAACGAGTTTCCGAAATACCAGCAAATATTTTTTCACCCAATCTTGATGATACTTGGTGGTAATGATCAGTACACAAATCCCACTTGGCTCACCAAATTTTGTTCTTCTAGGTTGAAGCGTTCGTCTACAGTAGCAGTTTTTATTTTTAGGTTTCACTCTGTTCTCTCATATATAGATAGATGAATTTGGAACTCTAAATCCAACATGGTTTGTAGTAGCTCTTTGAAACTTGACAAAATAAAGGAGTTCTCAGTTTTGTCGCTATGGTTTGTTTCCTCTTCAAGTAGCCCCAGGCACAGACTGTGGAAAAGCACTTTCATTGAGAGGGGTTCCCAAGCTTCTAAGAAATAACGAGTTTCCGAAATACCAGCAAATATTTTTTCACCCAATCTTGATGATACTTGGTGGTAATGATCAGTACACAAATCCCACTTGGCTCACCAAACTTTGTTCTTCTAGGTTGAAGCGTTCGTGTACAGTAGCAGTTTTTATATTTAGGTTTCACTCTGTTCTCTCATATATAGATAGATGAATTTGGAACTCTAAATCCAACATGGTTTGTAGTAGCTCTTTGAAACTTGACAAAATAAAAATGTTCTCAGTTTTGTCTCTATGGTTTGTTTCCTCTTCAAGTAGCCCTAGGCACAGACTGTGGAAAAGCACTTTCATTGAGATGGGTTGCCAAGCTTCTAAGAAATAACGAGTTTCCGAAATACCAGCAAATATTTTTTCACACAATCTTGTTGATACTTGGAGGTAATGATCAGAACACAAATCCCACTTGGCTCACCAAATTTGTTCTTCTAGGTTGAAGCGTTCGTCTACAGTAGCAGTTTTTATATTTATGTTTTTCTCTGTTCTCTCCAATATAGATAGATGAATTTGGAACTCTAAATCCAACATGGTTTGTAGTAGCTCTTTGAAACTTGACAAAATAAAGGAGTTCTCAGATTTGTCTCTATGGTTTGTTCCTCTTCAAGTAGCCCTAGGCACAGACTGTGGAAAAGCACTTTCATTGAGAGGGGTTGCCAAGCTTCTAAGAAATAACGAGTTTCCGAAATACCAGCGAATATTTTTTCACACAATCTTGATGATACTTGTTGCTAATGATCAGTACACAAATCCCACTTGGTTCACCAAATTTTGTTCTTCTCGGTTGAAGCGTTCGTCTACAGTAGCAGTTTTTATATTTAGGTTTCCCTCTGTTCTCTCCTATATAGAAAGATGAATTTGGAACTCTAAATCCAACATGGTTTGTAGTAGCTCTTTGAAACTTGACACAATAAAGGAGTTCTCAGTTTTGTCGCTATGGTTTGTTTCCTCTTCAAGTAGCCCCAGGCACAGACTGTGGAAAGCACTTTCACTGAGATGGGTTGCCAAGCTTCTAAGAAATAACGAGTTTCCGAAATACCAGCAAATATTTTTTCACCCAATCTTGATGATACTTGGTGGTAATGATCAGTACACAAATCCCACTTGGCTCACCAAATTTTGTTCTTCTAGGTTGAAGCGTTTGTCTACAGTAGCAGTTTTTATATTTAGGTTTCTCTCTGTTCTCTCATATATAGATAGATGAATTTGGAAATCTAAATCCAACATGGTTTGTAGTAGCTCTTTGAAACTTGAGAAAATAAATGAATTCTCAGTTTTGTCTCTATGGTTTGTTTCCTCATTAAGTAGCCCTAGGCAGAGACTCGGGAAAAGCACTTTCATTGAAACGGGTTGCCAAGCTTCCAAGAAATAACGAGTTTCCGAAATACCAGCAAATATTTTTTCACACAATCTTGTCGATACTTGGTGGTAATGATCAGTACACAAATCCCACTTGGCTCACCAAATTTTGCTCTTCTAGGTTGAAGCGTTCGTCTACAATAGCAGTTTATATATTTAGGTTTCTCTCTGTTCTCTCCTATATAGATAGATGAATTTTAACTCTAAATCCAACATGGTTTGTAGTAGCTCTTTGAAACTTGACAAAATAAAGGAGTTCTCAGTTTTGTCTCTATGGTTTTTTTCCTCTTAAAGAAGCCCTAGGCACAGACTGTGGAAAGCACTTTCATTGAGATGGGTTGCCAAGCTTCTAAGAAATAACGAGTTTCCGAAATACCAGCAAATATTTTTTCACACAATCTTGTTGATACTTAGTGGTAATGATCAGTACACAAATCCCACTTGGCTCAACAAATTTTGGTCTTCTAGGTTGAAGCGTTCGTCTACAGTAGCAGTTTTTATATTTAGATTTCTCTCTGTTCTCTCCTATATAGATAGATGAATTTGGAACTCTAAATCCAACATGGTTTGCAGTAGCTCTTTGAAACTTGACAAAATAAAGGAGTTCTCAGTTTTGTCTCTATGGTTTTTTTCCTCTTAAAGAAGCCCTAGGCACAGACTGTGGAAAAGCACTTTCATTGAGAGGGGTTCCCAAGCTTCTAAGAAATAACGAGTTTCCGAAATACCAGCAAATATTTTTTCACACAATCGTGTTGATACTTGGAGGTATTGATCAGAACACAAATCCCACTTGGCTCCCAAATTTGTTCTTCTAGGTTGAAGCGTTCGTCTACAGTAGCAGTTTTTATATTTAGGTTTTTCTCTGTTCTCTCCAATATAGATAGATGAATTTGGAACTCTAAATCCAACATGGTTTGTAGTAGCTCTTTGAAACTTGACAAAATAAAGGAGGTCTCAGATTTTCTCTATGGTTTGTTTCCTCTTGAAGTAGCCCTAGGCACAGACTGTGGAAAAGCACTTTCATTGAGAGGGGTTACCAAGCTTCTAAGAAATAACGAGTTTCCGAAATACCAGCAAATATTTTTTCACCCAATCTTGATGATACTTGGTGGTAATGATCAGTACACAAATCCCACTTGGCTCACCAAATTTGTTCTTCTAGGTTGAAGCGTTCGTCTACAGTAGCAGTTTTTATATTTAGGTTTCCCTCTGTTCTCTCCTATATAGATAGATGAATTTGGAACTCTAAATCCATCATGGTTTGTAGTAGCTCTTTGAAACTTGACAACATAAAGGAGTTCTCAGTTTTGTCTCTATGGCTTGTTTCCTCTTCAAGTAGCCCCAGGCACAGACTGTGGGAAAGCACTTTCATTGAGATGGGATGCCAAGCTTCTAAGAAATAACGAGTTTTCGAAATACCGGCAATATTATTTCACACAATCTTGTTGATACTTGGTGGTAATGATCAGTACACAAATTCCACTTGGCTCACCAAATTTTGGTCTTCTAAGTGAAGCGTTCGTCTACAGTAGCAGTTTCTATATTTAGATTTCTCTCTGTTCTCTCATATATAGATAGATGAAATTGGAACTCTAAATCCAACATGGTTTGCAGTAGCTCTTTGAAACTTGACAAAATAAAGGAGTTCTCAGATTTGTCTCTATGGTTTGTTTCCTCTTCAAGTAGCCCTAGGAACAGACTGTGAAAAGCACTTTTATTGAGAGGGGTTCCCAAGCTTCTAAGAAATAACGAGTTTCCGAAATACCAGCAATATTTTTTCACCCAATCTTGATGATACTTGGTGGTCATGATCCGTACACAATTCCCACTTGGATCACCAAATTTTGTTCTTCTAGGTTGAAGCGTTCATCTACAGCAGCAGTTTTTATATTTAGGGTTCCCTCTGTTCTCTTCTATATAGAAAGATGAATTTGGAACTCTAAATCCAACATGGTTTGTAGTAGCTCTTTGAAACTTGACAAAATAAAGGAGTTCTCAGTTTTGTCGCTATGGTTTGTTTCCTCTTCAAGTAGCCCCAGGCACAGACTGTGGAAAAGCACTTTCATTGAGAGGGGTTCCCAAGCTTCTAAGAAATAACGAGTTTCCGAAATACCAGCAAATATTTTTTCACCCAATCTTGATGATACTTGGTGCTAATGGTCAGTACACAAATCCCACTTGGCTCACAAATTTTGTTCTTCTAGGTTGAAGCGTTCGTCTACAGTAGCAGTTTTTATATTTAGGTTTCCCTCTGCTCTCTCCTATATAGATAGATGAATTTGGAACTCTAAATCCAACATGGTTTGTAGTAGCTCTTTGAAACTTGACAAAATAAAGGAGTTCTCAGATTTGTCTCTATGGTTTGTTTCCTCTTCAAGTAGCCCTAGGCACAGACTGTGTATGCGCACTTTCATTGAGAGGGGTTGCCAAGCTTCTAAGAAATAACGAGTTTCCGAAATACCAGCGAATATTTTTCACCCAATCTTGATGATACTTGTTGCTAAAGATCAGTACACAAATCCCACTTGGCTCACCAAATTTTGTTCTTCTAGTTTGAAGCGTTCGTCTACAGTAGCTGTTTTTATATTTAGGTTTCCCTCTGTTCTCCTCTATATAGAAAGATGAATTGGAACTCTAAATCCAACATGGTTTGTAGTAGCTCTTTGAAACTTGACAAAATAAAGGAGTTTTCAGTTTTGTCGCTATGGTTTGTTTCCTCTTCAAGTAGCCCAGGCACAGACTGTGGAAAGCACTTTCATTGAGATGGCTTGCCAAGCTTCTAAGAAATAACGAGTTTCCGAAATACCAGCAAATATTTTTTCACCCAATCTTGATGATACTTGGTGGTCATGATCAGTACACAAATCCCACTTGGCTCACCAAATTTTGTTCTTCTAGGTTGAAGCGTTCGTCTACAGTAGCAGTTTTATTTTTAGGTTTCACTCTGTTCTCTCATATATAGATAGATGAATTTGGAACTCTAAAATCCAACATGGTTTGTAGTAGCTCTTTGAAACTTGACAAAATAAAGGAGTTCTCAGTTTTGTCGTTATGGTTTGTTTCCTCTTCAAGTAGCCCCAGGCACAGACTGTGGAAAAGCACTTTCATTGAGAGGGGTTCCCAAGCTTCTAAGAAATAACGAGTTTCCGAAATACCAGCAAATATTTTTTCACCCAATCTTGATGATACTTGGTGGTAATGATCAGTACACAAATCCCACTTGGCTCACCAAACTTTGTTCTTCTAGGTTGAAGCGTTCGTGTACAGTAGCAGTTTTTATATTTAGGTTTCACTCTGTTCTCTCATATATAGATAGATGAATTTGGAACTCTAAATCCAACATGGTTTGTAGTAGCTCTTTGAAACTTGACAAAATAAAAATGTTCTCAGTTTTGTCTCTATGGTTTGTTTCCTCTTCAAGTAGCCCTAGGCACAGACTGTGGAAAAGCACTTTCATTGAGATGGGTTGCCAAGCTTCTAAGAAATAACGAGTTTCCGAAATACCAGCAAATATTTTTTCACACAATCTTGTTGATACTTGGAGGTAATGATCAGAACACAAATCCCACTTGGCTCACCAAATTTGTTCTTCTAGGTTGAAGCGTTCGTCTACAGTAGCAGTTTTTATATTTATGTTTTTCTCTGTTCTCTCCAATATAGATAGATGAATTTGGAACTCTAAATCCAACATGGTTTGTAGTAGCTCTTTGAAACTTGACAAAATAAAGGAGTTCTCAGATTTGTCTCTATGGTTTGTTCCTCTTCAAGTAGCCCTAGGCACAGACTGTGGAAAAGCACTTTCATTGAGAGGGGTTGCCAAGCTTCTAAGAAATAACGAGTTTCCGAAATACCAGCGAATATTTTTTCACCCAATCTTGATGATACTTGTTGCTAATGATCAGTACACAAATCCCACTTGGCTCACCAAATTTTGTTCTTCTCGGTTGAAGCGTTCGTCTACAGTAGCAGTTTTTATATTTAGGTTTCCCTCTGTTCTCTCCTATATAGAAAGATGAATTTGGAACTCTAATTCCAACATGGTTTGTAGTAGCTCTTTGAAACTTGACACAATATAGGAGTTCTCAGTTTTGTCGCTATGGTTTGTTTCCTCTTCAAGTAGCCCCAGGCACAGACTGTGGAAAGCACTTTCATTGAGATGGGTTGCCAAGCTTCTAAGAAATAACGAGTTTCCGAAATACCAGCAAATATTTTTTCACCCAATCTTGATGATACTTGGTGGTAATGATCAGTACACAAATCCCACTTGGCTCACCAAATTTTGTTCTTCTAGGTTGAAGCGTTCGTCTACAGTAGCAGTTTTTATATTTAGGTTTCTCTCTGTTCTCTCATATATAGATAGATGAATTTGGAAATCTAAATCCAACATGGTTTGTAGTAACTCTTTGAAACTTGAGAAAATAAATGAATTCTCAGTTTTGTCTCTATGGTTTGTTTCCTCATTAAGTAGCCCTAGGCAGAGACTCGGGAAAAGCACTTTCATTGAAACGGGTTGCCAAGCTTCCAAGAAATAACGAGTTTCCGAAATACCAGCAAATATTTTTTCACACAATCTTGTTGATACTTGGTGGTAATGATCAGTACACAAATCCCACTTGGCTCACCAAATTTTGCTCTTCTAGGTTGAAGCGTTCGTCTACAATAGCAGTTTATATATTTAGGTTTCTCTCTGTTCTCTCCTATATAGATAGATGAATTTTAACTCTAAATCCAACATGGTTTGCAGTAGCTCTTTGAAACTTGACAAAATAAAGGAGTTCTCAGTTTTGTATCTATGGTTTGTTTCCTCTTAAAGAAGCCCTAGGCACAGACTGTGGAAAGCACTTTCATTGAGATGGGTTGCCAAGCTTCTAAGAAATAACGAGTTTCCGAAATACCAGCAAATATTTTTTCACACAATCTTGTTGATACTTAGTGGTAATGATCAGTACACAAATCCCACTTGGCTCAACAAATTTTGGTCTTCTAGGTTGAAGCGTTCGTCTACAGTAGCAGTTTTTATATTTAGATTTCTCTCTGTTCTCTCCTATATAGATAGATGAATTTGGAACTCTAAATCCAACATGGTTTGCAGTAGCTCTTTGAAACTTGACAAAATAAAGGAGTTCTCAGATTTGTCTCTATGGTTTGTTTCCTCATCAAGTAGCCCTAGGCAGACTGTGGAAAAGCACTTTCATTGAGAGGGGTTCCCAAGCTTCTAAGAAATAACGAGTTTCCGAAATACCAGCAAATATTTTTTCACCCAATCTTGATGATACTTGGTGGTAATGATCACTACACAAATCCCACTTGGCTCACCAAATTTTGTTCTTCTAGGTTGAAGCGTTCGTCTACAGTAGCAGTTTTTATATTTAGGTTTCCCTCTGTTCTCTCCTATATAGATAGATGAATTTGGAACTCTAAATCCATCATGGTTTGTAGTAGCTCTTTGAAACTTGACAACATAAAGGAGTTCTCAGTTTTGTCTCTATGGTTTGTTTCCTCTTCAAGTAGCCCTAGGCACAGACTGTGGAAAGCACTTTCATTGAGATGGGATGCCAAGCTTCTAAGAAATAACGAGTTTTCGAAATACCGGCAAATATTTTTTCACACAATCTTGTTGATACTTGGTGGTAATGATCAGTACACAAATTCCACTTGGCTCACCAAATTTTGGTCTTCTAAGTTGAAGCGTTCGTCTACAGTAGCAGTTTTTATATTTAGATTTCTCTCTGTTCTCTCCTATATAGATAGATGAAATTGGAACTCTAAATCCAACATGGTTTGCAGTAGCTATTTGAAACTTGACAAAATAAAGGAGTTCTCAGATTTGTCTCTATGGTTTGTTTCCTCTTCAAGTAGCCCTAGGAACAGACTGTGGAAAAGCACTTTTATTGAGAGGGGTTCCCAAGCTTCTAAGAAATAACGAGTTTCCGAAATACCAGCAAATATTTTTTCACCCAATCTTGATGATACTTGGTGGTCATGATCAGTACACAATTCCCACTTGGATCACCAAATTTTGTTCTTCTAGGTTGAAGCGTTCATCTACAGCAGCAGTTTTTATATTTAGGGTTCCCTCTGTTCTCTCCTATATATAAAGATGAATTTGGAACTCTAAATCCAACATGGTTTGTAGTAGCTCTTTGAAACTTGACAAAAAAAAGGAGTTCTCAGTTTTGTCGCTATGGTTTGTTTCCTCTTAAAGTAGCCCCAGGCACAGACTGTGGAAAAGCACTTTCATTGAGAGGGGGTTCCCAAGCTTCTAAGAAATAACGAGTTTCCGAAATACCAGCAAATATTTTTTCACCCAATCTTGATGATACTTGGTGCTAATGGTCAGTACACAAATCCCACTTGGCTCACCAAATTTTGTTCTTCTAGGTTGAAGCGTTCGTCTACAGTAGCAGTTTTTATATTTAGGTTTCCCTCTGCTCTCTCCTATATAGATAGATGAATTTGGAACTCTAAATCCAACATGGTTTGTAGTAGCTCTTTGAAACTTGACAAAATAAAGGAGTTTTCAGTTTTGTCGCTATGGTTTGTTTCCTCTTCAAGTAGCCCCAGGCACAGACTGTGGAAAGCACTTTCATTGAGATGGCTTGCCAAGCTTCTAAGAAATAACGAGTTTCCGAAATACCAGCAAATATTTTTTCACCCAATCTTGATGATACTTGGTGGTCATGATCAGTACACAAATCCCACTTGGCTCACCAAATTTTGTTCTTCTAGGTTGAAGCGTTCGTCTACAGTAGCAGTTTTTATTTTTAGGTTTCACTCTGTTCTCTCATATATAGATAGATGAATTTGGAACTCTAAATCCAACATGGTTTGTAGTAGCTCTTTGAAACTTGACAAAATAAAGGAATTCTCAGTTTTGTCTCTATGGTTTAATTCCTCTTTAAGTAGCCCTAGGCAGAGACTCGGGAAAAGCACTTTCATTGAAAGGGGTTGCCAAGCTTCCAAGAAATAACGAGTTTCCGAAATACCAGCAAATATTTTTTCACACAATCTTGTTGATACTTGGTGGTAATGATCAGTACACAAATCCCACTTGGCTCACCAAATTTTGTTCTTCTAGGTTGAAGCGTTCGTCTACAATAGCAGTTTTTATATTTAGGTTTCTCTCTTTTCTCTCCTATAGAGATAGATGAATTTGGAACTCTAAATCCAACATTGTTTGTAGTAGCTCTTTGAAACTTGACAAAATAAAGGAGGTCTCAGATTTGTCTCTATGGATTGTTTCCTCTTCAAGTAGTCCTAGGCACAGACTGTGGAAAAGCACTTTCATTGAGATGGGTTGCCAAGCTTCTAAGAAATAACGAGTTTCCGAAATACCAGGAAATATTTTTTCACCCAATCTTGATGATACTTGGTGGTAATGATCAGTACACAAATCCCACTTGGCTCACCAAATTTTGTTCTTCTAGGTTGAAGCGTTCGTCTACAGTAGCAGTTTTTATATTTAGGTTTCTCTCTGTTCTCTCCTATATAGATAGATGAATTTGGAACTCTAAATCCAACATGGTTTTTAGTAGCTCTTTGAAACTTGACAAAATAAAGGAGGTCTCAGATTTGTCTCTATGGTTTCTTTCCTCTTCAAGTAGCCCTAGGCACAGACTGTGGAAAAGCACTTTAATTGAGAGGGGTTGCCAAGCTTCTAAGAAATAACGAGTTTCCGAAATACCAGCGAATATTTTTTCACCCAATCCTGATGATACTTAGTGGTAATGATCAGTACACAAATCCCACTTGGCTCACCAAATTTTGGTCTTCTAGGTTGAAGCGTTCGTCTACAGTAGCAGTATTTATATTTAGATTTCTCTCTGTTTTCTCCTATATAGATAGATGAATTTGGAACTCTAAATCCAACATGGTTTGCAGTAGCTCTTTGAAACTTGACATAATAAAGGAGTTCTCAGATTTGTCTCTATGGTTTGTTTCCTCATCAAGTAGCCCTAGGCACAGACTGTGGAAAAGCACTTTCATTGAGAGGGGTTCCCAAGCTTCTAAGAAATAACGAGTTTCCGAAATACCAGCAAAATATTTTTTCACCCAATCTTGATGATACTTGGTGGTAATGATCAGTACACAAATCCCACTTGGCGCACCAAATTTTGTTCTTCTAGGTTGAAGCGTTCGTCTACAGTAGCAGTTTTTATATTTAGGGTTCCCTCTGTTCTCTCCTATATAGAAAGATGAATTTGGAACTCTAAATCCAACATGGTTTGTAGTAGCTCTTTGAAACTTGACAAAATAAAGGAGTTCTCAGTTTTGTCGCTATGGTTTGTTTCCTCTTCAAGTAGCCCCAGGCACAGACTGTGGAAAAGCACTTTCATTGAGAGGGGTTCCCAAGCTTCTAAGAAATAACGAGTTCCGAAATACCAGCAAATATTTTTTCACCCAATCTTGATGATACTTGGTGGTAATGATCAGTACACAAATCCCACTTGGCTCACCAAACTTAGTTCTTCTAGGTTGAAGCGTTCGTCTACAGTAGCAGTTTTTATATTTAGGTTTCACTCTGTTCTCTCATATATAGATAGATGAATTTGGAACTCTAACTCCATCATGGTTTGTAGTAGGTCTTTGAAACTTGACAAAATAAAAATGTTCTCAGTTTTGTCTCTATGGTTTGTTTCCTCTTCAAGTAGCCCTAGGCACAGACTGTGGAAAAGCACTTTCATTGAGATGGATTGCCAAGCTTCTAAGAAATAACGAGTTTCCGAAATACCAGCAAATATTTTTTCACACAATCGTGTTGATACTTGGATTTATTGATCAGAACACAAATCCCACTTGGCTCACCAAATTTGTTCTTCTAGGTTGAAGCGTTCGTCTACAGTAGCAGTTTTTATATTTAGGTTTTTCTCTGTTCTCTCCAATATAGATAGATGAATTTGGAACTCTAAATCCAACATGGTTTGTAGTAGCTCTTTGAAACTTGACAAAATAAAGGAGGTCTCAGATTTTCTCTATGGTTTGTTTCCTCTTGAAGTAGCCCTAGGCACAGACTGTGGAAAAGCACTTTCATTGAGAGGGGTTGCCAAGCTTCTAAGAAATAACGAGTTTCCGAAATACCAGCAAATATTTTTTTCACCCAATCTTGATGGTACTTGGTGGTAATGATCAGTACACAAATCCCACTTGGCTCACCAAATTTTGTTCTTCTAGGTTGAAGCGTTCGTCTACAGTAGCAGTTTTTATATTTAGGTTTCCCTCTGTTCTCTCCTATATAGATAGATGAATTTGGAACTCTAAATCCAACATGGTTTGTAGTAGCTCTTTGAAACTTGACAAAATAAAGGAGTTCTCAGTTTTGTCTCTATGGTTTGTTTCCTCTTCAAGTAGCCCTAGGCACAGACTGTGGA
Source organism: Callospermophilus lateralis (assembly GCF_048772815.1). Lineage (NCBI taxonomy): Eukaryota > Metazoa > Chordata > Mammalia > Rodentia > Sciuridae > Callospermophilus > Callospermophilus lateralis. Next base: position 1,059 of record NW_027514172.1, on the reverse strand, counting down.
AAGCACTTTCATTGAGATGGGATGCCAAGCTTCTAAGAAATAACGAGTTTTCGAAATACCGGCAAATATTTTTTCACACAATCTTGTTGATACTTGGTGGTAATGATCAGTACACAAATCCCACTTGGCTCACCAAATTTTAGTCTTCTAAGTTGAAGCGTTCGTCTACAGTAGCAGTTTTTATATTTAGATTTCTCTCTGTTCTCTCCTATATAGATAGATGAAATTGGAACTCTAAATCCAACATGGTTTGCAGTAGCTCTTTGAAACTTGACAAAATAAAGGAGTTCTCAGATTTGTCTCTATGGTTTGTTTCCTCTTCAAGTAGCCCTAGGAACAGACTGTGGAAAAGCACTTTTATTGAGAGGGGTTCCCAAGCTTCTAAGAAATAACGAGTTTCCGAAATACCAGCAAATATTTTTTCACCCAATCTTGATGATACTTGGTGGTCATGATCAGTACACAATTCCCACTTGGATCACCAAATTTTGTTCTTCTAGGTTGAAGCGTTCATCTACAGCAGCAGTTTTTATATTTAGGGTTCCCTCTGTTCTCTCCTATATAGAAAGATGAATTTGGAACTCTAAATCCAACATAGTTTGTAGTAGCTCTTTGAAACTTGACAAAATAAAGGAGTTCTCAGTTTTGTCGCTATGGTTTGTTTCCTCTTCAAGTAGCCCCACGCACAGACTGTGGAAAAGCACTTTCATTGAGAGGGGTTCCCAAGCTTCTAAGAAATAACGAGTTTCCGAAATACCAGCAAATATTTTTTCACCCAATCTTGATGATACTTGGTGCTAATGGTCAGTACACAAATCCCACTTGGCTCACCAAATTTTGTTCTTCTAGGTTGAAGCGTTCGTCTACAGTAGCAGTTTTTATATTTAGGTTTCCCTCTGTTCTCTCCTATATAGATAGATGAATTTGGAACTCTAAATCCAACATGGTTTGTAGTAGCTCTTTGAAACTTGACAAAATAAAGGAGTTCTCAGATTTGTCTCTATGGTTTGTTTCCTCTTCAAGTAGCCCTAGGCACAGACTGTGTAAGCGCACTTTCAT